>NC_068439.1:16999091-17114091 GCF_023373465.1 Oncorhynchus keta
ATATACTGGCAACTTAACTTAAGATATCAAGTGATTCCTCCCGGGTGGCGCAGTGGTCTAAGGCTAGCTGTGCCACCAGAGATTCTAGGTTCGAGCCCAGGTTCTGTTGCAGCCGGCCGCGACAGGGAGGTCCATGGGGCGACAGACAATTGGCCCAGCGTTGTCCGGGTTAGGGAGGGTTTGGCCGGTAGGGATATCCTTGTGCACACTAGCAACTCCTGTGGCGGGTCGGGTGCAGTGCACGCTGACCAGGTGGCCAGGTGTACAGTGTTTCCTCCGACACATTGGTGCGGCTGGCTTCCGGATTGGATGTGCATTGTGTCAAGAAGCAGTGCGGCTTGGTTGGGTTGTGTTTCGGAGGATGCATGACTCTCGACCTTCACCTCTCCTGAGTCCGTACGGGAGTTGCAGCGATGAGACAAGACTGTAACTACCAATTGAATACCACAAAATTGGGGAGGAAAAAAAGGGGTATAAAAAAAAAAGGATATCAAGTGACATCCAACTGTTCACTTAAATTAAGATATCAATTAATACACTGTTAACTGAAGATATCAATTAATACACTGTTAACTGAAGATATCAATTAATACACTGTTAACTGAAGATATCAATTAATACACTGTTAACTGAAGATATCAATTAATACACTGTTAACTGAAGATATCAATTAATACACTGTTAACTGAAGATATCAATTAATGCACTGTTAACTGAAGATATCAATTAATACACTGTTAACTGAAGATATCAATTAATACACTGTTAACTGAAGATATCAATTAATACACTGTTAACTGAAGATATCAATTAATACACTGTTAACTGAAGATATCAATTAATACACTGTTAACTGAAGATATCAATTAATACACTGTTAACTGAAGATATCAATTAATACACTGTTAACTGAAGATATCAATTAATACACTGTTAACTGAAGATATCAATTAATACACTGTTAACTGAAGATATCAATTAATACACTGTTAACTGAAGATATCAATTAATACACTTTTAACTGAAGATATCAATTAATACACTGTTAACTGAAGATATCAATTAATACACTGTTAACTGAAGATATCAATTAATACACTGTTAACTGAAGATATCAATTAATACACTGTTAACTGAAGATATCAATTAATACACTGTTAACTGAAGATATCAATTAATACACTGTTAACTGAAGATACCAATTAATACACTTTTAACTGAAGATATCAATTAATACACTGTTAACTGATGATATCAATTAATACACTGTTAACTGAAGATACCAATTAATACACTGTTAACTGAAGATATCAATTAATACACTGTTAACTGAAGATATCAATTAATACACTGTTAACTGAAGATACCAATTAATACACTGTTAACTGAAGATATCAATTAATACACTGTTAACTGAAGATATCAATTAATACACTGTTAACTGAAGATATCAATTAATACACTGTTAACTGAAGATATCAATTAATACACTGTTAACTGAAGATATCAATTAATACACTGTTAACTGAAGATATCAATTAATACACTGTTAACTGAAGATATCAATTAATACACTGTTAACTGAAGATATCAATTAATACACTGTTAACTGAAGATATCAATTAATACACTGTTAACTGAAGATATCAATTAATACACTGTTAACTGAAGATATCAATTAATACACTGTTAACTGAAGATATCAATTAATACACTGTTAACTGAAGATATCAATTAATACACTGTTAACTGAAGATATCAATTAATACACTGTTAACTGAAGATATCAATGAATACACTGTTAACTGAAGATATCAATTAATACACTTTTAACTGAAGATATCAATTAATACACTGTTAACTGAAGATATCAATTAATAAACTATTAAATTAAGATATCAATTAATAAACTGTTAAATTAAGATACCAATGAATACACTGGTAACTGAAGATATCAATTAATACACTGTTAACTGAAGATATCAATTAATACACTGTTGAATTAAGATATCAATTAATACACTGTTAAATTAAGATATCAATTAATACACTGCTAAATTAAGATATCAATTAATACACTGCTAAATTAAGATATCAATTAATACACTGCTAAATTAAGATATCAATTAATACACTGTTAACTTAAGATATCAATTAATACACTGCTAAATTAAGATATCAATTAATACACTGCTAAATTAAGATATCAATTAATACACTGTTAAATTAAGATATCAATTAATACACTGCTAAATTAAGATATCAATTAATACACTGCTAAATTAAGATATCAATTAATACACTGCTAAATTAAGATATCAATTAATACAGTGTTAAATTAAGATATCAATTAATACACTGCTAAATTAAGATATCAATTAATACACTGCTAAATTAAGATATCAATTAATACACTGTTAACTTAAGATATCAATTAATACACTGTTAAATTAAGATATCAATTAATACACTGTTAACTGAAGATATCAATTAATACACTGTTAAATTAAGATATCAATTAATACACTGTTAAATTAAGATATCAATTAATACACTGTTAACTGAAGATATCAAGTGTTGTTGATGATTGGCACTTCTTGACTATTTTCACAGCTGGGAAAGAAGAGAATGAATAACAAAAGCAATGACGTCATTCAGTGTTTTCCTTTGTTCAGTTTATTCTGTTGTTTTCCTTTGTTCAGTTCATTCAGTTGTATTCCTTTGCTCAGTTCAGTCAGTTGTATTCCTTTGCTCAGTTCAGTCAGTTGTATTCCGTTGCTCAGTTCAGTCAGTTGTATTCCTTTGTTCAGTTCATTCAGTTGTATTCTGTTGCTCAGTTCAGTCAGTTGTATTTCTTTGTTCAGTTTATTCTGTTGTTTTCCTTTGTTCAGTTCATTCAGTTGTATTCCTTTGTTCAGTTCATTCAGTTGTATTCCGTTGCTCAGTTCAGTCAGTTGTATTCCTTTGCTCAGTTCAGTCAGTTGTATTCCTTTGTTCAGTTCATTCAGTTGTATTCCGTTGCTCAGTTCAGTCAGTTGTATTCCTTTGCTCAGTTCAGTGGTGATATGTTTGTTGGAAATAATTTAAGGCCTTTAAACACCAAGTCCGTTCTTTGGAACAAGTCCAGATTTTGGACAGAAATAAAATCACATTGGGGTTCGTAAAAAAGGGCCTTTTCGACATCAGTTTAATTATAATTTGACATTAATTGTAATTTATCATTCATTTTAATTTGATGGTATTAAGTTTTGACGACCTTTCTATTCCTCAGAGGGCTAAAACTATGGGTCACCCCCACCAACACCATCACCAACACCAACACCCCGGAGCTGTCGCCAACAGCAACATGGATCCCACCATAGGTCACATGATGGAGATGATGTCACCACGGCAACGACACACTCACCTGCAGCAGCAGCAGCCTCATCAGCACCTGCAGCAGGCTCTGCCCATCTCCTACCAGCAGCACTGCCACGCCTCTCCACATCACCTGGGAAGTGCCCACAGTCAGGGGCACCAATCAGGGAATGTGCTGCATCATCAGGTTCACCAATCACCTCCCTCGCACCTGCAGGCCAGCCACACCCACCAAACCTCCCCTCACCTGCCCCTCCACTCCATAAGTCTTCAGGTACAGTACTACTTAGGTGTTGTCATGATAATTCAAAAATCAAATCAAACTTTATTTGTCACTTGCGCCGAAGACTTTATCGTGAAATGTTTACTTACAAGCCCTGAACAAGAAGAGTTAAGAAAATATTTACCAAGTAGACTAAAATAAAAAGTAATAATAAAAAGTAACACAGTAAGTATAATGATAATGAGGCAAAATACAGGGGGCACCGGTACTGAGACAGTGTGCTGGGTACAGGTTAGTCGAGGTAATTTGTACATGTAGCTGGGGGTGAAATGACTATGCATAGATAATAAACAGTGAGTAGCAGCAGTGTAAAAAAGCGAGGGGGGGTCAATGTAAACACCAAGGAACTTGAAGCTCTCGACCTGCTCCACTACAGCCCCATTGATGTTAATGGGGGCTGTTCGGCCCTCCTTTTCCTGTAGTCCACAATCATCTCCTTTGTCTTGCTCACATTGAGGGAGAGGTTGTTGTCCTGGCACCACACTGCCAGGTCTCTGACCTCCTCCCTATAGGCTGTCTCATCGTTGTCAGTGATCCGGCCTACCACTCTGTATCAAGTTTTGTTAGTTCAACATGAGGGTTAACAAGTGGTTGCCATCATCACAGTTTATTGCCACTGTTACGTAATTATTATGACACTAATGTCTATACCTTATCACAGACGATAAAATGTTCCAGGTTCTTAGTCAATACTGCATCATGAGGATGGTGTGTTGTACAGTCATCCCAGCAGACACATTCCCTGCATGCAGGCCAGGCGGCTGGAGGACGTCGCAGGAGGTCTGTGGACCAGGACCCAGACGAGCGCAGGCAGAAGTTCCTGGAACGCAACAGAGCTGCGGCCACGCGATGCAGACAGAAGAGGAAGGTCTGGGTGTCTGCTCTGGAGAAGAAGGCAGAGGAGCTGACGCACAACAACATGCAGCTGCAGGTAGGTTTATACACACACATACACACACACATACAGTGGGGTGAACAAGTATTTGATACAGTGCCGATTTTGCAGGTTTTCCTACTTACAAAGCATGTAGACGTCTGTAACACATACACATACACACATACATACACACACATGCACACACACACACACACACACACACACACACACACACACACACACACACACACACACACACACACACACACACACACACACACACACATGCATACACATACACACACACACACACACACACACACACACACACACACACACACACACACACACACACACACACACACATACACACACACACACACACACACACACACACACACACACACACACACACACACACACACACACACACACACACACACACACACACACACACACACACACACACACACTGGGATACACTTTAATGCACAGGGACACATATACACATACAAGCACGCACACACACAGCACACACACACACACACACACACACACACACACACACACACACACACACACACACACACACACATTGATTACCAGGATGTGTACTCAGAGCATACGAGGACCAACTGTCAAGTGGCATGTGTCTTCACTGACATTTTCAGCCTCTCCCTGACCGAGTCTGTAATACCTACATGTTTAAAGCAGACCACCATAGTCCCTGTGCCCAAGAAAGCGAAGGCAACCTGCCTAAATGACTACTGACCCGTAGCACTCACGACGTAGCCAAGAAGTGCTTTGAAAGGCTGGTCATGGCTCACATCAACACCATCATCTCGGAAACCCTAGACCCACTCCAACACCATTATTAAGTTTGCTGACGACACAACAGTGTCTGATCATTGACAACGATGAGACAGCCTATAGGGAGGAGGTCAGAGACCTGGCACACCTTTTCCCCCTCAGGAAACTGAAAAGATGTGGCACGGGTCCCCAGATCCTCAAACAGTTCTACAGCTGCACCATTGAGAGCATCCTGACCAGTTGCATCACCCCCTGGTATGGCAACTACTCGGCATCCGACCGCAAGGTGTTACAGAGGATAATACGTAAGGCCCAGTACATCACTGGGGCCGAGCTTCCTGCCATCCAGACCTATATACTAGGTGGAGTCAGAGGAAGGCCCAAAAAATTGTCAAAGACTCCAGTCACCCAAGTTATAGACTGTTCTCTCTGCTACCGCATGGCAAACAGTACCGGAACGACAAGTCTAGGTCCAAAAGGCTCCTTAACAGCTTCTACACCCAAGCCATAAGACTGCTGAACAATTAATCAAATGGCCACCCGGACCCCTCCTCCCACTTACATGCACAATTTACCTCAACTAACCTGTAACCCTGCACATTTTTTACTTTAGTTTATTTAGTAAGTATTTTCATAACTCTATTTCTTGAATTGCATTGTTGATTATGGGCTTGTATGTGTGTGTGTGTGTGTGTGTGTGTGTGTGTGTGTGTGTGTGTGTGTGTGTGTGTGTGTGTGTGTGTGTGTGTGTGTGTGTGTGTGTGTGTGTGTGTGTGTGTGTGTGTGTGTGTGTGAGACAGAAGGAAAAAGAGAGAGGGAAAAGAGAGAAAAGGAGAGAGAAAGTTCTTACCTCTATGTATGTATGTATGTATGTATGTATGTATGTATGTATGTATGTATGTATGTATGTATGTATGTATGTATGTATGTATGTATGTATGTATGTATGTATGTAAGCATTTGGCAGTAAGGTCTACACCAGATGTATTCGGCGCATGTGACAAATACAATTTGATTGGATTTGATTGTCACAGTATCATTAATGGCTCTTTCCCTCTGTCCATTCCAGAATGAGGTGACCAGTCTGAGGTCAGAGGTTGGTCAGCTGAAGCAGATCCTGCTGACCCATAAAGACTGTCTGGTTACCGCCCGCCAGAGAGAATCACAGGGGTACCTCAGTGAGTAACACCCCATCTCCAAAACACCCAGAGGTACACCCCTACCCTCTACAGAACACAGACCCCTATCCCAGAACCACAAGGATACATACGGTACCATCTCCAGCTGTCCATGTTGTCCCATGTGAATTGAATGGGCCTGCTACACTGGACACGTCACATTTTCAGAGCGTCAAACCCTCCTATTCATCTCAATGAAACCTGGATGTGAGCAGCATGCCACGGCTCTGTGAGAGGCCCGTGCTGCTCTGGTACTATTTGAATGAATTCACGGTATGACTTAGGCCCGAGAACACTTGATGAAGTGCCTTTCACAGGGTAGCAGCTAAAAGCCTCATGTTTTCCCAACGCCCCAGTGGAGATCCCCTGTGAGGGTCAAACATCCAGGTGTCTCAGACACACAGGTCTACATTCTCACCGTAGCTGGTACATAAGGTTAAAAAGTGAGACTAAACCCACGTTGCACCTTGATGACTGGATTTAAACAACCATGATGTGTATCCTTGTAAGAATGACTATCTATGTAACCACTTAGTACATGTTCTGCAGTTATACAGATAGATATGCTTCATTGGTATATTTTCTGTTTTTGCTTTATTTTCTGTATATTCTACTGTAATGCAAATGTCAAAATAAATGAGCTATTTTCCTTATTTGAATTGTACATGAGTTTTCATTCATGATATAATGTAGGACTACTTTCATTTCTAGTGACATTGTTTTTTACATATGTTTTTATTGTAGACTTTCCTCTGGACACAGATCGTACACACACAGAGAGAGAGAGAGAGGGAGCCGTCTAACATTAGCCAGGTCAATTTGATTGACAGCTGTCTCTGTGCCCCAGGTCCAGGGAGTTCGACAGGAAGTCCATCCCCCCTGTGTCCCGGGTTGCAGCGGCAGGCCATCCAATCCAACAGCATCTCCACCTCCTCAGCCTCCTCAGATTAAAAATGAAAGCATGGATGGCTGAATTTCATTAGTTCACAAGAGTTGGATCCAGGGTTGCCCATGCACACACAGGGTTTAATCCCTGGTTCCAAGGGGTTGAATCAGTTCTAGAATCAGCTCACCCTTCCCATAATCATTGGTGGTTGTATCTCAGTAGTCTGAATTGCTCCCTCTCCTGCTCTCCTAGCCTCAATGGACACAGGTATGACAGAACTGGACTGACTGGCCTCTACAAGCCTTGAGTCTCTGCTACCGTTGCACATTTACAGTGACTTTCCCGAAATTCCAGAAATCCCGGTTGGACGATTCCCGGATTTCCTGCTTATTGCCTCCTGATTTCCGTAAAACCTGTGAATTTTGGTGAAGTTACAGAATTGTTGCAACCCCAGTCTATGTCTCTCCAACACTGTGATGATAGTCACATGTAAATTGGATCATATTGTGTCTTTGGGAATCTCAGTCAATCTATGTGTCTCTGTTAGTGTGAAATCAGAAATCCAAATACTGCTCTAGGACTGTTCCAACCTGGGCTGTGTGTGCAAACATACCTGTTATTATGTCCTTTAGCTTAAAGTAGTGACTGCATACAGTTTTATTAATGGTCCCACATGGGAGTCAACCCCACAACCCTGGCATTGAAAGCACCATGCTGTACCAACTGAGCCACACGGGACTTCATCGCGTCACCTTTTTCTCAGAATGTGACATGGTTCGGTCTTGGTTAGGTCTTGGTTAGGTTTTGGTTAGGCCTTGGTTAGGTCTTGGTTAGGTCTTGGTTAGGTTTTGGTTAGGCCTTGGTTAGGTTTTGGTTAGGACATGGTTAGGTCTTGGTTAGGTCTTGGTTAGGTTTTGGTTAGGACATGGTTAGGTCTTGTAACTTACGCCACCACCAGAACCAGACCATGAAAAACTCTCGGGCTTAAAACTAGCCTGTAACTATGGCCCAGAGTTGTGTGTATGCTACAGTATGTGTGTGTGGTTGCATATGCAACCCAGGTCTCTCTGAAATGCAGAACGTGAATGAAAAATAATACAAATGTACATTTTATGCAAATCTATATCAAGACCTGTGAACAGAGTGTCCTTGTTTTGTAATGATGTAATGCAGAGCCTCCTTGTAATGATGTAATACAGAGCCTCCTTGTAATGATGTAATGCAGAACCTCCTTGTAATTATGTAATGCAGAGCCTCCTTGTAACGATGTAATGCAGAGCCTCCTTGTAATGATGTAATTCAGAGCCTCCTTGTAATGATGTAATGCAGAGCCTCCTTGTAATGATGTAATGAAGAGCCTCCTTGTAACTATGTAATGCAGAGTATAATGTTTGGTACCTGATTGCATGTCACCTGACCAGGATAACCCCTGACCCTTTGTGTAACTCCTGAAAAGCACTTACTAGTTTCCTACAGGGTATTTATCATGTTAACTAGGCTCACGCAGTGCATCGCCCTATAACCAGTATCTATGTATCTTCCTGTATTGTGATTGTGTTATGTTAAATTTTTTTATTTTTTTATTATTTTTTTACATATATTGACAATTGCTACAAACTGAAAATAAAAGCACTTATTCTCTGGTATCTTATTGTGATTTTACTGGTTGCCTCCTCCATCAGTAGATCTGAGGAGAAATTTGTATTTGATCCAATGGGCCTATCAGACGAATGGTCTAGCCTGCCTCCTAGTGATCTGTTCTGGAACTGTAGACAGTTGGAGCCACCCCGATTAAACAATACTCAATGTGATGGCGTCAAAGATCACAGATCTGGGTTGATTTACCCCATCCATAGCTTAGTTTTAGCAGGTTGAGTGAAAGACAGGGGAAGTTAGGGGGCACGCCCAATCCACTATAGTTTAACAAACAGAAACATGTCAGCCTTAACCAAATAGGAATTATATAGAGTTTCTGTTTCATATATCAGACAGTGTTTCCTGGTCTGTGTGTCTGTCTGTGTCTGTTGTTATGGTAACACACTATTTTAAGATTTGGGGTGTGAAACTGATCTGACCTGAGAGTCTACACAAACAAAGACCTAACTATTGCCAGACTGTTTTTGTCTCTCTCTCTCTCTCTCTCTCTCTCTCTCTCTCTCTCTCTCTCTCTCTCTCTCTCTCTCTCTCTCTCTCTCTCTCTCTCTCTCTCACACACACACATGATGAAATGTGTACACATTTGTTCTCTATGAATGAATATACAGCAATAAGTGGTGTTTCCTAAGGTCAAAAAAAAATATCCCAATGCACTGCCATCTTTCGGATGCGACGTTAAACGGGTGTCCTGATTCTCTGTGGTCACTAAAGATCCCATGGCACTTATCGTAAGAGTAAGGGTGTTAACCCCAGTGTCCTGGCTAAATTCCCAATCTGACCATCATGGCCCCCCAATTCACCCCTAGCTCACAATTGGCTCATTCATCCCCCTCCTTTCCCTTGTAACTATTCGCCAGGTTGTTGCTGTACATGAGAATGTGTTCTCAGTCAACTTACCTGGTAAAATAACGGTCAAATATAAATACAATTACAATTTTATTTTTAAAAAATATTTAAAAATACCATGACTGTAATACCTGTTTATTTATTTATTTTGGAACCAAACACACAAGGGACTTCAACCATTATTTGCAAAGGTATCCATCTTATTTTCATACAGACAAATGGACCATAGGTCTAACTGTCACATTGTCAGGGATGTTGTTACTTACTTGCCTGTAGCACAATACATTGTTGAGTACAAAAGTATAAAAACAACATATAAAACAGATCATTCAAAGTATTTTTCTGCCAACCAGCAGCTATTTTTATTTTCAGGCACATTAGAAATTATATTTTATACACAATTGTACAAAAATGAAGGTCTATTAGTCTAATATTAGCACCAGCTGAAATCAGGTAATATTATCTTTCTCTCTCTCTCTCTCTCTCTCTCTCACACACACACACACACGCACGCACGCACACACACACACACACACACACACACACACACACACACACACACACACACACACACACACACACACACACACACACACACACACACACAGGTGCAAGGAAATGGGAGAGGAAATGCATGAGGCTTAGAGGAAGTCGAGGAAGTCAGTGGGATTGACTTCCAGTAGAGTCTGAATCAGCACTGATGAGCTCAGCTGTTTGGTCGCCCACAAAGACAACCCTGGTCATAACACCACCCTTACTGTGGTTCTGCTGTGGTCATAACACCACCCTAACTGTGGTTCTTCTGTGGTCATAACACCACCCTAACTGTGGTTCTGCTGTGGTCATAACACCACCCTAACTGTGGTTCTGCTGTGGTCATAACACCACCCTAACTGTGGTTTTGCTATGGTCATAACACCACCCTAACTGTGGTTCTGCTGTGGCCATAGCACAGTCCTAACTGTGGTTTTGCTGGGGTCATAACACCACCCTAACTGTGGTTCTGCTGTGGCCATAGCACAGCCCTAACTGTGGCTCTGCTGGGGTCATAACCAGGGCTGCATACCAGGGCCAGATTAATGCAGGGGATTACCGGGGTTGAAGCTCCTTGGCCCAGGGCCGTGGGGGGCCCAAAAGGCAGCAAAAAAAGAAATGCAAAATAAAATAATGATATACTGCATATAGTATATATACAGTATATGCTATATATGTCAAATATATATAATTTTTACTGCGACCGCCAACCAGTTAAATAAAGGTTAAATAAAAAAAATAAAACACAGGACGATTCAGGCGCCGGCTCTCAATGAGAGTAGACAGCCTGATGCTGCTCTGATAATCGTCAGGTGGGGGGAGAAGAATAGGTAGGGGGGGCACATGTGGATAACTGGGGGGCCCTGCCTTGATTGGTAACTGCATAATAAATACATGTTACTGGCCAATTAGGGCGACCAAGAGTCAATCATTTAAATGTATATAATAATATGACTTTTTTTGCTATTATTTGTTTATTATTATTTTAGCCAAGTGTCCTAAAAGGGTGTTTGGCCACCATGAGCTGCCAGAACAGCTTCAATGCTCCTTGACATAGAGTCTATAAGTGGACCTAAACCATGCCAGGAAAATGCACCCACAGCACGACATATTATTTGTAGCCCTCATTTACTCAAGTGTTTTCTTTATTTTGGCAGTTACTGGTTGCCTACAGTCGGGAAGGCCGCGATTTGGCCAGCATGCGCGCGCAAATATACAACTTGTTGCGTTTTGGGCCATAGACAAATAATCCACAGAGTTTTGGAACCTCTTACCCTGGCAATTTGACTATTCAACTGATGGGTACACTAGCAGTGGCTGCAAGTCCTGATTTGAATGTACATTTATATAGATTATATTACTATGGTTGGTTGTAGCTGTCTGTTTGACTTTTGAAAATGTCGAAAGACAATTGCAGGAAAAATGTCAAGTTTGGAAAGCAAATGCATACCACTGAAAAGAGAAGACTAGTCTATCTGTAGAACCAATAGAACAGCTCCCAGCAACAGCAGCAATGTTTGTCAAAGTAGCTCATCTTGAGATAAGCTGTTGCCAAGAGGAGACCATTGGCCATCACCATGAGTAGTATCTTATGGCTTCATCATTAGGTGAGTCAGTGTGGCACTGGACATGTCATTTAGTAGCCTACTGTAGCCTATAATATATATATATATATATATATATATTGTCTCCTAATATTGTACAATGTGTGTGTTGCTTCATTGGTCGGGGCTGTTGTTTGTTTGAATTCAAGACCAGATTGATCTCAGTTTGACAGTGTTAGAGTAGCCACTAATTTAGGTCATTTGTGTGTTATTAACAAATATTCAGCTCATGTCTTTTACCATGTAAATGACGTAGAATTGCATGAAATGCGTTTTGTAAAAGGCAAAAAAATGATTGAGACCTGCTAACAGATGATCCCCATTTGTGGAAATCCTAAAAACGTCTCTGCACCACTGTAGCCTACGTCACATGACAAATGTTATTATGGCTTTATTATGAGAGGGATTTCTCTGCACCAAGATGCATCCAATTGCATCTTGGCGCAGGGACTTGTTAACAGCATAAGATGGTGTGCTGGGAAGAGTGTGTGTGTGTGTGTGTGTGGTCATAACACCCTGGTTGTGGTCCTGCTATTGTGGTGAAGTGCCCTACAGTGCAGGCTCAAATCCAGTCCAGTTCTGTTTCTGTCTCTGCAGCACCTTAGACATCCTTCTGAGGATGTTCCTTCCTTGTAATGGTGTCTTGGTGTTCTCAGGTTCTAGATAAGTGTTCTACTTTTGGATTATCTAATGGCTCACAATAACATGAATAGTATATATTGGTCACACAGAGCAATTGTTTTTCATGTTCTACACTCTTAGAAAACGAGTTCCAAAGGGGTTCTTTAGCTGTCTCCACAGGACAACCCTTTTTTGTTCTAGGTACCACTGTTTTTTCTAAGAGTGTATGTCTCTAGGGTTATACTAATCACAAAACCTCTGCATGTTGCTGTTGTCTCTACGGGTGGGGCTGTTGTCAAGGAAACGGTCGCAGGAGAACTCAATGAGGTCTCCCCCTTCCTCCAGGGTTCCGAGCCGTGGTTGCCGGCTGCTCTGGAAACTGGTAAAGTCAGTCGACACAGCCGCCGTCGTTGCCATAGAGCCGCGGAACGGTCGCCGCGTGGAGTACATGTGACGCACATGCACCGCCGACTTCCTCCTTTTCAGCTTCCGCCTCAAAGTCTGCCCTAGCCAGGCTCCACCAATCACCAGCAGGAGGATGGCGTTGATGGCCAGCGTTGCAATGGTGACTAGGTGGAGATCGGAAGTCAGTGTCCCCTGGGGACGAGACTCCTCTGGGAGAGTGACCAATCCAGCGCAGTGGTCTCTGGGTGCCACCTGACACACGGCCCCTCCCACCACCCCCTCCACACACACCATGTAGGTGACTTCTGGGCGGAGTTCTCGTAACATCACCGACCGCGCCCCGCCACGGGCATACACATAGCGAGGAAAACGGCCAGATGTCCCGAACCGGTCGAACAGCAAGCGGTAGTGGACCTCGTCTAGTCCCGGTCCGGATCCCGGTGTGAATCGGAGGTGGTGGCGTGTGGTCCAGTGGACTGTGGCCGTGCTGGAGGCGACCTGGTCGACGGTCACGTTGGTGAGAAAGTGACGGTTGAACATACAGGGGTCTGTCATTACTGGTAGACCATACTCCTGACCGCCTCTGAGAAGGTCAAACTGCTCCTCTGAGGTGGTGAGGAGCTCTGTGATTGGTCCACTGAGACGGTTTCCATGGCTATTTTGGCTGTCAAGTGTCTGAGGCACGGTTGTGGTTGGGTCCATGGGGTTGATGAGCAAAGGAGCTTGTGTTTGAGGAATACCACGGCCCAGAACGGAACCCCGCCTCCCTTTCTCACGCTTCCTGGCAGAAGGTCGCGACCTGGGGCTAACGGATATTTTCTTCCTCCTTTTCCTGTCCAACGACAGGGATTTGTCCCGCTCCTCTGGCCCTCCCTGTTCCTGAGGGATACCTACTTCCTGTGCTCCCTCCGTTCTCTCCTCTTCCTCTCTACCCCTGTTCTCTTCCTCTATTGCCTTCATCTCCACTCCTTCTCTACTCCCAATTCCCCTCTGCTCTTCTACATCCTTTCTCACCTCCCCCTCTCTCATCATCCTCTCCTCCAACTCCTTCTCCAGGACCCCCCCACCTCTGCTCTCCTCAGGCCCAATTTGGGTCTCACACAAGTGGCTCCAATTCTCTTGGGTCTGTAACTGGGAGCTGTTGACATAATCCAGATACTTCCCGTTCAGTGTCGCTGGGTGATGACACTGCACGAAAACAGTCAGCAGCTTCCCTTGAGAGTGTGCCGACGTCATCCACTGTTTCAGCTCCCTCAGGCGGCAGTCACACGTCCAGTTGTTGCCATGGAGATCCAAATCGTAAAGGCGGCTGTTGAGGGCGAAAATGTGACCGGAGAGGCTCGTGAGCCGGTTGTCTTTGAGTTTTAAAACCCTCAGGTGCTGTAGTTTTTTAAAAGCCATCGGGTTCACGGTGGAAATGTGGTTGCGACTAAAGTCCAGCTCCTCGATTTGCTCCAGCGGGTCAAGAAGTCCCGCGGGAATATCTTCCAGCTCGTTCCCATCCATCAGAAACTCTCTCACGCTTGACAGCCCCTTCAAAGCCTCGCTCTCCAACCGGGAGATGTTGTTATTGCTGAGGGATAGTTTAGATAGCTTTTTCAGATTTTGGAAAACGTGGTTTCCGACGTATTGTATTTCATTTTCAGAGAGCAGCAGAGTAGACAGTGACCTGAGCTGGGAAAATGTAAACACATTATGCACGGCCGCCTGTTTGTTCTGCGCCAGGTTGAGAAAGCGCAGTTTGATGAGCTTGGAAAAGGCATTTCTGTGAATGTGGCTCAGCTGGTTGGATTCTAGATGGAGATAATGCAGATTGGTCAAGCTCTTGAAGACTGAGTCCTGTAACAGTTCTATGGCGTTCCCATCCAACCTCAGCCTCACAACGCTCTCCAAGTTACTAAACACTTCTGGAGTGATCTTCTTCATGTTATTGTTATTGCCATACAAAGTTGTCAGTTTTTTCAGTGACTGTAACGTTCCTGGAGGTATTGTTGATATCAGATTGTTGCCCAAATACAGCTCCTCCAATTTGGAGAGCTTTTCAAACGCTTTAGGGTGAATGGTCTGTATTTGATTATACTGTAAGTTCAACCTTATAAGATTTCCATACCGAGTGAAGTCGAAGGCAGTGATGTTACCAATGAAGTTTCCCCCGAGGCTGAAGACAAGTACGTCCTCTGGGACCCACGAGGAGGGCACCTTGGGTACCGCGCGAAGCCCTCGGTTTGTGCAGAGGAGGTGCTGCGCGTGCTGGCAATCGCAGCGCTCCGGACAGAAGCCGCTTGCGGGTGAGAGGAGCCCATCACAGGAAAAGAGGAGAAAGCAGATGACCGCCACAAAATGACCGGTATCCATTCCCAAACGGCAGTTGGAGCAACCTTCTGATGCAGCATTCCCCTTTGTGTTTAAGTGCAGTTACCCCGACTCTCCACTCTCACTTTCGCGTCTGATATATCCATTATCCACTTGTTGCTCCAAAAAATGGGGAGCGGAAGTTTCTCTGCACAAAGTTTAGTGTGCAGAAGTGTCTGGATCCATGGTTATGCAGTGTTGTCCATACACTAAGTTCATTTGTGCGCTGCGATGTTATGCCGTGTGAGGAACGCTTACCTCCCCAGAATGCTCCATCCCCCAATTGGTCATCTGGTGCAAATTACAGACGTGCACAAAACGCAGGGTTCAGGCGCAGAGCACACACACACACTCACACACACAAATGCTCAACCCCTCCCCCGCAACTCCCGTCCCCGCCAAGACCAGATGTGAACAGCGCCTGGCGCACAGGATACAGAGCTGCGCGCGCAAATACGCACAAGCGCGCGCATGAACACACACATGTGTCACACACACACGCGTCCTCTGAAACTAATCAAATGCGTGGGAGAAAGGTACGCATATATCTTGTTGTATTCGAGGCAGAGAGAGAGAGAGACGTGACCGAACCCTTTGACCAAGTTTTCTGCAAGCCCCCGCACCACCGGGGGTCGCGAGGCAGGATTCTATACTTGGCATAGAGAAAGCAGACGGGAAGCCTTCCTTCCCACGAGTGTCCCCCTGACTGACTCCCTCCTCGCACACGGTTCAAAGTGCATAATGGAGCAGTACAGGCAGCCAATCACCTGCGGAAGAAAAGACAGAGAGTGTGGAACTGAGATAACCTAGCTCACACAAAAGAACAACACCTTAAAACTGTGTTACTGCTGTTATTAATACACTTCTACAAGTTAGAGAATATTGAAGTATGAGAAAAATAGAGAAAGATATCTTGCAGGTCATTTACCCATGCCCTCATCAATGAACACCAGCTAATTCCAGATGGTCGGTCGGGGGGCTATTTCAAACACATATGGTTTACATTATACAAGAGGAATTCAGGTCATGGTGCCTGTGTTAAGACTACAGATCACTGCCAAATCATTGTTTAGGATCTCATCTTGAAAGACTGGGTACAAAGCATGGTCTATGTAGTGAGTGTTCAGTGCAGTGAGGCATGTAGCAGACAGTCATGTAGGGAACTGTAGGTTGTAGTCTAGTCATGTAGTGGACTGTAGGCTGTAGGTTGTAGTCTAGTCACAGTGAGCCATGTAGCAGACTGTAGGCTATAGGTTGTAGTCTAGTCATGTTGTGGACTGTAGGTTGTAGTGTTGTCATGTAGTGGACTGTAGGTTGTAGTGTAGTCATGTAGTAGACTGTAGGTTGTAGTGTAGTCATGTAGTGGACTGTAGGTTGTAGTCTAGTCATGTAGTAGACTGTAGGTTGTAGTGTAGTCATGTAGTGGACTGTAGGTTGTAGTGTAGTCATGTAGTAGAGTGTAGGTTGTAGTATAGTCATGTAGTGGACTGTTGGTTGTAGTGTAGTCATGTAGGAGACTGTAGGTTGTAGTCTAGTCATGTTGTGGACTGTAGGTTGTAGTGTTGTCATGTAGTGGACTGTAGGTTGTAGTGTAGTCATGTAGTAGACTGTAGGTAAATGTAGGTTGTAGTGTAGTCATGTAGTGGACTGTAGGTTGTAGTCTAGTCATGTAGTAGACTGTAGGTTGTAGTGTAGTCATGTAGGAGACTGTAGGTTGTAGTCTAGTCATGTAGTGGACTGTAGGTTGTAGTGTAGTCATGTAGTGGACTGTAGGTTGTAGTGTAGTCATGTAGTGGACTGTAGGTTGTAGTGTAGTCATGTAGGAGACTAGGTTAAGGTGTAGTCATATAGTGGACTCTAGGTTGTAGTGTAGTCATATAGTGGACTGTAGGTTGTAGTGTAGTCATGTAGTAGACTGTAGGTTGTAGTGTAGTCATGTAGGAGACTAGGTTAAGGTGTAGTCATATAGTGGACTCTAGGTTGTAGTGTAGTCATATAGTGGACTGTTGGTTGTAGTGTAGTCATGTAGTGGACTGTAGGTTGTAGTGTAGTCATGTAGGAGACTAGGTTAAGGTGTAGTCATATAGTGGACTCTAGGTTGTAGTGTAGTCATGTAGTGGACTGTAGGTTGTAGTGTAGTCATGTAGTAGACTGTAGGTTGTAGTCTAGTCATGTAGTGGACTATAGGTTGTAGTGTAGTCATGTAGTGGACTGTAGGTTGTAGTGTAGTCATGTAGGAGACTAGGTTAAGGTGTAGTCATATAGTGGACTCTAGGTTGTAGTGTAGTCATATAGTGGACTGTTGGTTGTAGTGTAGTCATGTAGTGGACTGTAGGTTGTAGTGTAGTCATGTAGGAGACTAGGTTAAGGTGTAGTCATATAGTGGACTCTAGGTTGTAGTGTAGTCATGTAGTGGACTGTAGGTTGTAGTGTAGTCATGTAGTAGACTGTAGGTTGTAGTCTAGTCATGTAGTGGACTGTAGGTTGTAGTGTAGTCATGTAGTAGACTATAGGTTACGGTGTAGTCAAGTAGTGGACTGTAGGTTGTAGGTTGTCACAGGTTGTCACAGGTAGTCACAGTGAGCCATGTAGCAGACTGTAGGCTATAGGTTGTAGTCTAGTCATGTAGTGGACTGTAGGTTGTATTGTAGTCATGTAGTAGACTGTAGGTTGTAGTCTAGTCATGTAGTGGACTGTAGGTTGTAGTGTAGTCATGTAGTGGACTGTAGGTTGTAGTGTTGTCATGTAGTAGACTGTAGGTTGTAGTGTAGTCATGTAGTAGACTATAGGTTGTAGTGTATTCATGTAGTAGACTGTAGGTTGTATGTAGTCTAGTCATGTAGTAGACTATAGGTTGTAGTCTAGTCATGTAGTAGACTGTAGGTTGTAGTGTAGTCATGTAGTAGACTATAGGTTGTAGTGTAGTCATATAGTGGACTGTAGGTTGTAGTGTATTCATGTAGTAGACTGTAGGTTGTAGTGTAGTCATTTAGTAGACTATAGGTTGTAGTGTATTCATGTAGTAGACTATAGGTTGTAGTGTAGTCATGTAGTAGACTGTAGGTTGTAGTGGAGTCATGTAGTAGACTGTAGGTTGTAGTGTAGTCATGTAGTGGACTGTAGGTTGTAGTCTAGTCATGTAGTGGACTGTAGGTTGTAGTGTAGTCATGTAGTAGACTATATATAGGTTGTAGTGTAGTCATGTAGTAGACTGTAGGTTGTAGTGGAGTCATTTAGTAGACTATAGGTTGTAGTGTAGTCATGTAGTAGACTGTAGGTTGTAGTGTAGTCATGTAGTAGAATATAGGTTGTAGTGTATTCATGTAGTAGACTGTAGGTTGTAGTGTAGTCATTTAGTAGACTATAGGTTGTAGTGTAGTCATGTAGTAGACTGTAGGTTGTAGTGGAGTCATTTAGTAGACTGTAGGTTGTAGTGGAGTCATGTAGTGGACTGTAGGCTCTAGGTTGTTGTCTAGTCATTATACTGTGTAATGCTGCCTACTGTGTGTGAGAATTTAGAATAGCATAGCTTCCTGATAGGTTGGGTTTCTAAGGAAGCCCAATTCTCATTCTCTAATTGGTCTTTGAACAATAAGATCAGATATTTTGCCATTATTGGTATTTTGACCAATCAGATCGTTTGCCACTAATTGGTCTGCCTGTGTTAACGCAGCCTTAATGCCCCACAGCTTGTACCAAGAGGTTTCTATCTTGATGGCGCAAGAGGAAGTGCACTTGTAGAGTAACCACAACCTCCACATCTTGTATAAGACCAGAGTGAAAGAAGTAGTGGTGTAACAATCACCAAGACAACCTGTGGAAAATGTACGCCATCTTTTACCACACAACATGAAATATATTCTACAGGAGCACTGATCTGGAGACAAGGTTGTCATTAAACAGTGCTCACACACCCCCACACAGACAGTTGTGCACATGCACCACACACACACTGACACTCATGCACGCATGCACAAATACAAATCAAAATAATTTAACCACCCTATGAAAGCAAGTGATGCAATTTTTGTATCTATAAATTCCTAGGATTGCTGACAGTGAGGGAGAGCCCATAAGAGCATTAGTCCAATTCTCATGCATGTCTATTAGAGATCACAGTGAGTGATGTCTCCCAACAAATCTGGGATCAGGGGTGCTCAGGCGCCCCTGCTCCAGCGAGGTCATTTCCTGTCTAGCCCTTCACATGAATTTTTCTCTCAGTCTGTCAGACTCTGATGGGAGGAAGCTCTCTTTCTCCCTCTCATTCTCTCCATCTCTCTTTCTCTGTATGCACAAGTGTGCGCTTGTGTGTTTGTGTACATGTGTGTGTGTGCCTGTGTGTTCTAGGACTGAGAAGGAGATGAGAGGAAGCATTTATAAGGCCAGAACTCTGTCTGAGCCCAGATTCAGCCCTGGTTCATACTTTATCAACCTTGCGTACATTTCTTACTCAATTCTGGCATACGTGGATATTCTAGGATTTGTGTGCGCCACAAGTGATTGGGATTTATCAAACTGTCACATGCAACATATACACATGTTTACATTGATAAATCAGCGCAAAATTGTATTTGTACCTACAACCAATATAAATGGACGAAGCCATCGATCACATGACACCATTCATTCCTATGTGAAGATTCGAAAACGCATTTAAGACAAAATGAAGTCGTTTAAGATGGCGTCTTATGGAGACGGAACATGCGCAGTTTCAGCTACTCCAGGAAGTACAGCTGCAGGCTAGTTCTTTTTTCCCTCCCATTGAGTAACTCAAGTTGAAGGCCGACCAAGTACTGCAGGCTGCCATTAGGGACTAAATTATCCTTATAACTTCTGACAACAGCACCTTCCATTCACATTTTATGGTAACAAAAAAATAGATATATATTTGATGCATGTTTTGGTGACGTTGGAACCGGGCCATCATGGTTCAAAAAAGAAAGCTCAATGGCAAATTTGATCACATTTTTGTAAAGTTGTGG
The DNA here is from genome assembly GCF_023373465.1 of Oncorhynchus keta. NCBI lineage: Eukaryota > Metazoa > Chordata > Actinopteri > Salmoniformes > Salmonidae > Oncorhynchus > Oncorhynchus keta. Next base: position 17,019,483 of record NC_068439.1, read on the forward strand.
GCAGAACGTTGCAGCAGCTTTTCCAAACTAAATATAGTGCACACTGGCCGTGCATGTTGTAAAATGTATTATTCTTTCAAACAGTTTAAATGAAAATCCTACAGCCCACACTTCTATGTAAAGTATGAACTGTTGTTCAATGTTTTGTTTATCAATACATGTGTTTCTATCTCCTGCTTTGGTATATAGGCCCTGAAATGAAATAGGCCAGGCTACGCACACTTTCCTGTCAAGTTCAAAATTGATAAAGACCAATCTCTTTGGGAAAACAGGCACACACAAGGTTTGGAGTATTGTTGTGTGAACTCACCTTTGATAAATGACCCTGGATCAGTGGGGACACACACTGTCCATAGTGCTGAGCTATTAACCCACATTTTGTTTTTTGGGGACCAATGTTGGTTCAATTACTTGAATTGCATTTAGTTCTGGTTTTTTGTGAGCCCAGTGCACCACTTCTCTAGAGAGAAATCAAATAATTCACAAATGTTTTGGGCAACTGAATGTTCACTATTCTGGGCTTTGGAATTTCCATTAAAAAGCTAAAGAAGTGTTTTTATGTCATTATATTTAATAATGCATTTAATGTGATTATTTTTGAATAATTGAACGGAAACTGAAGCGACCCATAAAAGCACTAATTGCTCAGCACTAACTGTCAGCGAAGTTTCACGAGTTACGCTAACAGAATAAGATATTTCACTGTCATTAAATGAGTGTAGAAAAGCTGTTTGTAATGCAGTTAGTCAATGTTAGTTATGAGGCAGTGGAGGCTGGTGGGAGGAGATATAGGAGGACAGGCTCATTGTAAAGACTGGAATGGAATAAATGGAATGGTATCGAACACATCAAAGATATGGAAACTACGTGTACGACTCTGTGCTATTCCAGCCATTACAACGAGCCCGTCCTCCTATAGCTCCTCCCACCAGCCTCCACTTGAGGGTAGTGTTAATGTGCCAACTAACAGTGTGGGCCATATAGTTTACACAGTTTAGTAAAGTTCAGTGAGGTATTACTGAAATATTGGTGTAGAAGAACTTGGAGGAGAGGAGGAGTGGAAGAGTAGAATAGTTAAGTCACACATGGCCTGGAGAGAGAAATGCGTTTTCCTGCTGTCTGAGAGCTGGAGAGAGGGAGAGTTTAGATAAAAAGAGGGAGAGACGAGAGATAAAAAGAATAAACAGATATTCAGTGAAGGGTGCTGGAGAGAGGGGGAAGGAGAGGGGGCAAAAGACAGAATAAACATATTATAGACAGAGATAGAGAGGGAAAGAAAGAGGGGGAGAGAGAAAAATGATAAACAGATATTCAGGGCAGAGAGCTGGAGAAAAGGGCGAAGGAGAGGAAAGAATAGACAAATATTACTCAGAGATAGAGAGAGGGAGAGAAAGAGAGGGAGAAGGAGTGAAAGAGAGAGAGAGAAGAGACAGATGTACTTGTAGAAGAGCCTCTAGTCAGTGAGCTATAGTCTTCTGATGCTGACCCAATTCCAGGCTCTCACAAAGAGATCCATTCAGGACCCAGGACAGGGTTGTCTGTCAGTGTGCCTGAGCACAAAGGTGGACACAGTCTGGTTTCATCAGCCCTTCTCTCTCATCACTCCTCTCTTCCCCACAGCCTTGGACTGTCCAGTCAGCACCACACAGATTACATTTCCCCCTCAACACACAGAGAGAGAGGCCTCATTCTGTCAGAGAGAGAGAGAGAGAGAGAGGGGGCCTCATTCTGTCAGAGAGAGAGAGTGAGGGGCCTCATTCTGTCAGAGAGAGAGAGAGAGGCCTCATTCTGTCAGAGAGAGAGAGAGAGAGAGAGAGAGGTCTCATTCTGTCAGAGAGAGAGAGTGAGGGGCCTCATTCTGTCAGAGAGAGAGAGAGAGGCCTCATTCTGTCAGAGAGAGAGAGAGAGAGAGAGAGACTATGTACAGACTCAGTGAGCATAGCCTTGCTATTGAGAAAGGCCGCCGTAGGCAGACATGGCTCTCAAGAGAAGACAGGCTATGTGCTCACTGCCCACAAAATGAGGTGGAAACTGAGCTGCACTTCCTAACCTCCTGCCCAATGTATGACCATATTAGAGAGACATATTTCCCCCAGATCACACAGATCCACAAAGAATTCGAAAACATATCCAATTTTGAAAAACTCCCATACCTACTGGGTGAAATTCCACAGTGTGCCATCACAGCAGCAAGATTTGTGACCTGTTGCCACGAGAAAAGGGCAACCAGTGAAGAACAAACACCATTGTAAATACAACCCATATTTATGCTTATTTATTTTATCTTGTGTCCTTTAATTATTTGTACATTGTGTATATATATATATATATATATATATATATATATATATATATATATATATATATATATATAATATGACATTTGTAATGTCTTTACTGTTTTGAAACTGTTGTATGTGTAATGTTTACTGTTAATTTTTGTTGTTTTTCACTTTATATATTCACTTTGTATGTTGTCTACCTCACTTGCTTTGGCAATGTTAACACATGTTTCCCATGCCAATAAAGCCCTTGAATTGAATTGAATTGAATTGAATTGAGAGAGGTCTCATTCTGTCAGAGAGAGAGAGAGAGAGAGAGAGGTCTCATTCTGTCAGAGATAGAGAGTGAGGGGCCTCATTCTGTCAGAGAGAGAGAGAGAGGCCTCATTCTGTCAGAGAGAGAGAGAGAGAGAGAGAGAGAGAGAGAGAGAGGCCTCATTATGTCAGAGAGAGAGAGAGAGAGAGAGAGGTCTCATTCTGTCAGAGAGAGAGAGAAAGAGTGAGGGGCCTCATTCTGTCAGAGAGAGAGAGAGAGAGAGAGAGTGAGGGGCCTCATTCTGTCAGAGAGAGAGAGAGAGAGAGAGGCCTCATTCTGTCAGAGAGAGAGATAGAGAGAGAGAGGCCTCATTATGTCAGAGAAAGAAAGAGAGAGAGAGAGGCCTCATTATGTCGGAGAGAGAGAGAGAGTGGGGGCCTCATTCTGTCAGAGAGAGAGAGAGAGAGAGAGAGAGAGAGAGAGAGAGAGAGAGAGAGAGAGAGAGAGAGGGGCCTCATTCTGTCAGAGAGAGAGAGATGCCTCATTCTGTCAGAGAGAGAGAGAGAGAGAGAGAGAGAGAGAGAGAGAGAGAGAGAGAGAGAGAGAGAGGCCTCATTCTGTCAGAGAGAGAGAGAGAGAGATAGGCCTCATTATGTCAGAGAAAGAAAGAGAGAGAGAGAGGCCTCATTATGTCGGAGAGAGAGAGAGAGTGAGGGGCCTCATTCTGTCAGAGAGAGAGAGAGAGGCCTCATTCTGTCAGAGAGAGAGAGAGAGAGAGTGAGGGGCCTCATTCTGTCAGAGAGAGAGAGAGAGAGGTCTCATTCTGTCAGAGAGAGTGAGAGAGAGAGAGAGAGAGAAAGAGAGGCCTCATTCTGTCAGAGAGAGAGAGAGAGAGAGAGAGAGGCCTCATTCTTTCAGAGAGAGAGAGAGAGAGAAAGAGAGAGAGGTCTCATTCTGTCAGAGAGAGAGAGAGTGAGGGGCCTCATTCTGTCAGAGAGAGAGAGAGAGAGAGAGAGAGAGAGAGAGAGAGAGAGAGAGAGAGAGAGAGGCCTCATTCTGTCAGAGAGAGAGCGAGAGAGGCCTCATTATGTCAGAGAAAGAAAGAGAGAGAGAGAGGCCTCATTATGTCGGAGAGAGAGAGAGAGTGAGGGGCCTCATTCTGTCAGAGAGAGAGAGAGAGAGAGGCCTCATTCTGTCAGAGAGAGAGAGAGAGAGAGAGAGAGAGAGAGAGAGAGGCCTCATTCTGTCATAGAGAGAGAGGTAGAGAGAGAGAGAGAGAGAGAGAGAGAGAGAGAGAGAGAGGCCTCATTCTGTCAGAGAGAGAGAGAGAGAGAGAGAGAGAGAGAGAGAGACCTCATTATGTCAGAGAGAAAAAGAGAGAGAGAGAGGCCTCATTATGTCGGAGAGAGAGAGGGAGAGGGGCCTCATTCTGTCAGAGAGAGAGAGAGAGAGAGAGAGAGAGAGAGAGGCCTCATTCTGTCAGAGAGAGAGAGAGAGAGAGAGAGAGATGCCTCATTCTGTCAGAGAGAGAGAGAGAGAGAGAGAGAGAGAGAGAGAGAGAGAGAGAGAGAGAGAGAGAGAGAGAGAGAGGCCTCATTCTGTCAGAGAGAGAGAGAGAGAGAGAGCCTCATTCTGAGAGTAGAGAGAGAGAGAGAGAGAGAGAGAGAGAGAGAGAGAGAGAGAGAGAGAGAGAGAGAGAGAGAGAGAGAGAGAGAGAGAGAGAGAGAGAGAGGTTTAATAGGTTGCTGTGAATGTGGTAGTTGTGTGTAAGTGAGATGATATCTAGGTTATTGAACGTTCGTGTGTGAGTGAATGTGTGCCGATGTTTAGGTCATGAAGGTGTGTGTGTGTGTGTGTGTGTGTGTGTGTGTGTGTGTGTGTGTGTGTGTGTGTGTGTGTGTGTGTGTGTGTGTGTGTGTGTGTGTGTGTGTGTGTGTATGCAAATAAGTGTTATGTGTGAGAGAGAAGCAGAGATGTTTGTCTGTTTTGAAAACCTTATGCATCCGTATTACACACATATTTCATTATCTAACAGAACTGAGACAGTTTGAGTTGAACTAGTTCACAGGGCTAAACAATGGACTCTTTAGGTCAGCTCTATGGCCTTTGGGCTCCCTGGGAAGACACACAAACACGCACACACACACACACACACACACAAACACACACACACACACAAATATAAAAACGCAGCGGGTGATTTGGCCTTGAAGTGATGATTTACCACCCAGCTCAGGGCTGTCTGAACACACACACACACACACACACACACACAGAGCGGGTGAGATGGGGATCTAAAGTAATGATCTGCCTCGCACACACAAAGGGGCGGAAGTCCCCTGATTGGAGACACATGGCGGTTTATTGTCTGAAAACAGTTCTGCAATCACAGCAGCTTGCTTTTCTCTGAGGACTTCAAGACTCAACAAGCATTAACTGTATGTGAAACAGACCCCCATGCAAACACATGAAACAAGATGCATCTCATTTGGGCCTATGACAATAATCAACAGAGATGTTAGTACAGGAAGTGGATAGATGATCTCTTTGTGCTTTTGGTTGGTCTTCAACTCCAGACTAACCCATTGAGAAAACTCAACAAGTAACACACACTCCCACACTCCATGTCTGCTTGGTGCATTGTGTGTACATCTAACCAGCTTGAGAAAATGAAGAGAGAAAAATAGTTTTGTATAGAAGAGAGAGAGAGAGAGAGAAGAGAGAGAGAGAGAGAGAGAGAGAGAGAGAGAGAGAATAAACAGCTTGAGAAAATGAAGAGAGAAAGAGTTATGGAGATTTAGAGAGGAAGAGAGATGGGAAGAAGCAGTTGGAGAGGGAGAAAGAGGGGGAAGAGTTGAGAGAGAATTGGAGTGGAAAAGAGAGAGAGAGAGAGTCTGTCAGACAGAGAAAGCTAGAGCGTGTTGGAGAGTTTACATGAGCAGCAGCTGTTTGGATCGTTAAGTGCTTTAGCCCAAGTCAGAGATCACTGATCGACAGTACACCACACCACTGTATTAACTCTCCCTGTTCCTACTGGCCCAGTGAGCGTGTTTGCATGTGTGGATGTGGATGTTAAAATAAGTGAGCGTCTACACCTGAATGACAGTGTGTTTGAGTGTGTGACTGTGTGTGTCTGCATTAGTCCTGTATTATGAGAGGGCAGGGAACACCTGGGCCCCTGTTCTCCCCATCCCCCTCTCCCTCTCCCATTCTCTCTCCATCCCACCCCACATCTCCCAGCTCGGCCCAGCTGGTTCCCATCGAGGGAGGGATGAGGGGGAAGGCGGGAGGGAGAGAAGCAGGGAAGGAGAGGGGAGGATAGGACATTTAGAAGGGTGTATCTTTCACATCCACTGACTTTGCTGGACTATCAGTCTCATCTCACATGCAACGCTAATACAGCGTTACAATGACTTTGAAAAACTCAGAAAATAAAAATACAAACATTACGGTCTGCACCATCTGGAATATACACTTTCTGATCCCACAATCCTGTTTCGGGGGAACTCCAGTCACCCTTGACCTTTTGGGTGAACACTGTGGCTTATAGAGAAGGGGGTAAGGGGGCCGAGGGATACTGGGGGACTTCAGTCAGCCTTCTGAGAGCAGGCAGGGGGAGAGGGAGAAGGGGTTCCACATCTGGAACACATTATGGAGCACACTATTTATCAGTTGAAAGGAAGGGAAGAGATACAGTACAGAGACAATTTGGAGAGCAATAGGAGAATTGAGGGGAAGAGAGAGTACAGTGAGAGAGAGAGAGAGAGAGAGAGAGAGAGAGAGAGAGAGAGAGAGAGAGAGAGAGAGAGAGAGAGAGACAGAGAGAGAGAGAGAGAGAGAGAGAGAGAGAGAGAGAGAGAGAGAGAGAGAGAGAGAGAGAGAGAGAGAGAGAGAGAGAGAGAGAGAGAGAGAGAGAGAGAGAGAGAGAGAGAGAGAGAGAGAGAGAGAGAGAGAGAGAGAGAGAGAGAGAGAGAGAGAGAGAGAGAGAGAGAGAGAGAGAGAGAGAGAGAGAGAGAGAATGAGAAAGAGTGAACAGAGAAGGGGGAGGGCGGGGTGTCGAAGGAAAAAGAGAGGGCTTTGAAAGCCTTTCATTGCATGTGTCTGATACAACATGTCAACACACATAATGGAGTTGAATCACATCATTACACTACTACAGGGACATTATGTCTATAATCTCCACACTCCAATTCATTGTTGTGTGAGATAACACCACAAATATGCTATGCTAGTCATAAAAGAGCAGGACCACACACACATACACACACACACACATTAAGCAATAATTAAGCAATAATTCCCGAGGTTCCTGTGGTAATTCCTGTGGTATATGGCCAATATACCATGGCTAAGGGCTGTTCTTATGCACGACGCAAAGCGGAGTGCCTGGATACAGCACTTAGCCATGATATATTGGCCATATATCACAAACCCCTGATGTGCCTTATTGCTATTATAAACAGGTTACCAATGTAATTAGAGCAGTAAAAATACATAGTTTGTCATACCAGTGGAATATGGTTGATATACCACAGCTGTTAGGCAATCAGCATTTACGGCTCGAACCACCAAGTTTATAATACACTCTTACATTCATGCATTCACACCCACATGACTCAAGTTACAATCTGTACAGATCAGCATAGACCAGTTGTAGTTGATTACAGAGAGAGTGTTTAGCATTGATGTCATTGGGGATCAGCACTGAAACAAGATGTGTGTGTGTATGTTAGTTAGGTATCATAACATCTGAAGTGCAGCTGTGAATGATCTCTTGTTTCACTGCTACAAGCCTGACAATCAAGACTGGTGATCTCTCTAGGACTGGCCTTGTAGAACAGCACCCTCTGCTGACAGTGTGAGAAACACTATGGGGAAGTGGTGCAGAAATGTATCTAGACTGCATTGACCACATTGAACCTGTAGATGGCACCATTTCCTATGAAAATATAGGCCATGTCATCGCACTGATTACATTTATTTGTCTTTTTCTATTTAACCAGACAAGTAAGTTAATAACTCATTCGGATGTACAATGATGGCCTACCCCAAACAGCGCTGGGCCAACTGTGCACCACCCTATGGTACTCCCAATAAAGTATGGATTTGAGCCAGGGACTGTAGTGACCACTTTTGCACTGAGAAGCTGTGCCTTAGACCACTGCGCCACTCAGTAGTACAGCAAGCTGACATACATACAGTACATAAGTAGATGCCATTCATAATTGATTCACTGTGTGTGTGTGTGTGTGTGTGTGTGTGTGTGTGTGTGTGTGGTTAGACCACTGTTGTTGAGGGTGGGTCTACTCTGCATTAGGCAGTGGTCTGGGTGTGTTGTTAGGTATGCAGTGATTGGTCATTCTGGTCAGAGTTTGGAGAGTGATCTCTGATTTAAACATAAACACACGCTAGATAATAGCTATGCACACAGGGAGCTCAAATCCACCATTAGATCAATCCAAGATTAGGTTAGGGCAGGGTCCTCACCCAACAGCAGCTAGCCTTTCAGACAATATTTTTTTTGCGTGTTGTTTTCCATGTCTGTGTTGTTATTAGCAGTAGGCTGGGGCAGGAAGCACTCATGCCATGCAAAGGAGGACATTTGTTTTGTTTATTAAACAAATGTAGGAGTGAAGCGGACTAAAGCAGTTCATTTGAACGGTGTGTGTTCCTTCCCAAATGAGAAAGCGCCAAAGAACTGCTTGTCAAGAGCATGAAGTATGTGTAGCTCAACAGGTAGCACAATCACATAGTACAGTAGTACAGGTTCTCCCTCTTTTTGTCTTACACACACACACACACACACACACACAGGGCAACATGGACGGATGGACCAACAGACAGACATACTTCGAGTATATAGATGACTGATGGGGAGATTCTCAATTGGGTAAAGTCTCTCCTCTCCTCGACTCCTCCGTCCTCCTCTGTGAGCGGAAACCGATAAGTGGTTGAGTGATCGAGGAGAGTGTGAATTCTTTATTAGGAGTCTGCACCCTTCCTCCATTACCTACTTCAGCAGAGGATGCACAAGAGTATCCTCCCGGCAAGTAGTGCTGAAGTGTTTTAAAATCTGCCACACTCCCTTAGTTGATTTAATGGGGATGAGAATGCACACATTTAAAAACAATATGCTACTTATCCTTTTCTTCATACAATATCTTGAACAACTAGCTAAATGTGTTTCTATCGCTACACATGTATTTTAGGATTCCACCACTGTAAACATCATTTGACTGATAATGTGTGAGTGGAGAAGGTGACTCTCATTTCATAAAAACACATTTGTTTCCACGTTTCCTTCCTCGCCTCCACTCCTCGATTACCTTTGACCTTTTTCAAAAAATATGCAAGGAGAGGATGGAGGCAAGGAGACGAGAAAATCCAATTGAGATCCTCCCATGGACATTCCATTTAGGATTGTGTCAAATGTATTCCAAGGAGGGCCAGGGGGTCTGAGGGGGTTTCGCTCCTCCCTTGTACTTGATTGATGAATTAAGGTCACTGATTAATAAGGAACTCCCCTCACCTGGTCGTCTAGGGCTTCATTTATTTACAATTTTGACTCCCCAATTTCTTTGACTCCCCCCGCTGCAACTCCAGTACGGACTCGGGAGAGGCGAAGCTCGAGAGCCGTGCGTCTTCCGAAAAATGACCCCGCCAAGTCACACTGTTTCTTGACACAATGCTTGCTTCACCCGGAAGCCAGCCGCACCAATGTGTCAGAGGAAACACCGTACATCAGGCGACTGTCTTAGCGTGCATGCGCCCGGCCCGCTCATTAGAGCGCAATGGGACAAGGACGTCCCTGCCGACCAAACCCTCCCTTAACCCGGGCGATGCTGGGCCAATTGCACACACTTAACTGAAAATGGTAAAGATCTTCTCCATTTGAGGTCCCTTGTATGATCTAAATTAATATTGTTTTATGATGATGCCATCTATCTGTTCATATTTGTGCAAATCTTTCTAAAACAGAAAATGGACAATTCAATGGATTTGATTCAACAAAGAGGTAAGAATATTTAGACTATAAGAATATGTTGAAGGCTAACTGTATTTGGTGCAGATTACTGAACTGCTCACTATTGTGTATGCAGGTATTCAGAGGAGGAGGCATACCAAGGAATGTCAATTGGTATGTTATGCGTTTCACATTAACCATCCTCCTCCCTTACCTCTTCAATGAATATCCCAAAGGCCTCTAGGCATGTGTATGAAAACCATTATCAAAACATATTTATGAATACTGTTGTGTGCATGTTTTGTTAATCATATGTATAATTACAATTTTGGGGATTTACAGACCCTCCCTACTCCTCTGATGAATATAACAGGAAACTGGTTCATTCACCAAAACTGCAAAATCATTGTGGCTATGGATACGGAGAACATCAACACATTAACATCAACAGGCCAGAGGATATACCTATTGGACTTGGGGCTCTGCTGGGAGTTTACCTCATATTTACATTTTTTTATTCTGCTTTCCCACTAAAAATCCTAATAAACACTGAGAATTAAAAGATTGTGTTATTGTTGTAACGCACATGAATAATAATAATAATAGGGGATGGGGTGGTTAAAAAATGTATGGATCTTCGATCGATTAAAAGGGGTTCTTTGAAGAATCGTTTTAAAGGGTTCTTGGAATATCTTATAGGGGTTCCCCCACAGTTTCAATTTTAAGAACCCTTCCAGGAACCTTTACTTTTTAGAGTGAAGAACCCTAAGGTTCCTCAAAGAACTTTAAGGATCTTAGAAGAACCCTTGTTGAACCCCTAATATTTAGAATGTAGGCTGAAACACTTGAATTTTGGAGCTGCTATACTCAAGAAAACAACAGATGCAGCTTTATTAACTCAATTATATAAATATATAGATATATTTTTTTAATTTTCAAACTGATATGTGACACTTAATAATAACCTGGTGATGTATCACTCATTAAATTACTTTTAAAAATTTAACTAGGCCAGTCAGTTAAGGAAAGATTCTTATTTTCAATAACGGCCTAGGAACAGTGTGTTAACAGCCTTGTTCAGGGGTAGAATGATTGATTTTTACATTGTCAGGTCAGGGATTCGATTTGACAACTTTTCGGTTTCTAGTCCAACGCTCTAACTAAGCTCCATGCCGCTCCAATGATTTACTACATAAATCACTACTGGTTTACTACACATCTAAACAGCAATCAAGTAGTAAAAAGGTTTTGCGTAGTAGTGACGAGTAGTAATTCAGTAGCACATTTTCATGAGAGCGAGCTGGCCCTACCACCTGGAAGGTCTTTTACCACGTCATTGTAGCGTGGTGTGTTCAAATGTACCCGCCCCTTATATTTGTTAAGTGACGTATGCTCTTTTTACTCGCGAGTCATTGGAGTAAAAGGCTTTCAATCACCCCAGCCTCCCCGTCGCTGCATTCACTCACACAGCAAGCCACAGAGTGATAGTTGCCTACAATTTGTGCTGGATTTTATTCACTGAAGTTTTCATCTCAAAAGTGTAAGCGTTTTTTTGTATTTCATGTAGTATTTAGGCATGTGAAAATGTTGTTTTCTTTGGCTTTTGCAGTAGACTACCACGTCTCTTGCTTTTGGTCACGCTGTTTATTCATTGTCAATGTATTCCTTTCAAAATATTTACAAATGTGGCTAACTGCTAGGAATATCTTTCAAATAAATCCAAATGACGGAGTTCCTCTTATGTTCTAATCGCATGGAGTCATTCCAAATATGGAATATTGTCTTTACGCTGACTAGTTGGAATGGATCAAGTTGGCTGGTGTCTGATGTGGCACCCTCATATAATTACGCCTAGGCTTCGCAATTCATCGACGCGAACTACATTTAACGCCTATCGATGAAGGTCTCTTCCCGGTGGACTTTTTTAAAGACCCCTGACGCTTGCTCTTAACGTCAGCACGCATAATTTGCGTTAAGGTTTTGCAAACGTATAACCTAAAGGAACGTATCTTTCATATCAGCGTTAAATCATTTTCAAAAATAAAATAGTTAACGTTAGATTACCCTTTTTTTTTTAGGGTTGGTGTTCCCACAAGACCATATCTCCACGTTACTTGTCATATCTAGCATAGTCCGAACACCTGTGTAACGGAAGAAGGCCGGGAGACACGTTAACTGCAATTGCGTCACAACATCCATATGCCTCCACCGTCAAAATGGTACGCAGCATCTTCTGGATATGCGTGCAACAAAAGTTCAACGTTCACCTTCTGCTACCATTTGTCAACCCGTCTATGCATACAGTTTGACACAATCTTCGATAAATCCACATTTTGAACCACACAGAACGCATTGCAACTGCCTCTGTAACGCTGCAAGGCAAACGGTGTTCCATTGGAAATGAATGTACTTCTGGTATATCAAAATGCAAAACACTGTCGGTGTGAGTGAGGCGATGCTCCGAACACATTTTCAAATCCAGCATAAATGGTCTCTTAGTTGCCTACTATCAGTTAGCCCAGGGTTTCACAAATTAAGTCTTAAGGCACCATTTGGGTGCACGTTTAGTTATTTTGTGTTGCCCTAGCACTACATGGCTGATTTCAAATAACTAAAGCGTGATGTTGGTTATTTGAATCAACTGTGTAGTGCTAGGGCAACAAACTAAACGGGCACCTGGACTGAGTTTGGGAAACTCTGAGATAGCCTACCATGCAGGTTCGCGCCTTCCATCATGCTTCCCATTGCTGACACTGAATCTATGGCATTATTTAGGATGCGTATGACAGAAGTTGATCATTTACTAAATAAAACTAATTGTTTGAACAACAATGTACATAAAGTGTAGGATCACAAAAGAATATGCCTTGTGCCGGATTTGACCCCAATTCCCTGTAGTCTGTGTCCTGGTCATGAGTCCCCAACTCTACCTGCTGAGCTACGGTTCAGTTGACAGAATAGAAACAAATCCTACCTATATTGTAATTAGAGTGTCTAGCAGACCCAGTGTTTGATAACTACATGGATCGAAGTAAGCACGAGAACCGTAGCGAAATCTGTGTGATCTCGCGATTTGTTTGAAAAACCACGTGATCAAACAGGTTTTTGAACGTTATTGATCACGTGATAATGATACTTTTGAAACAAGCATCGAAATATTGTCCGGTCGGTAGTGCGTCAGAGCTCCGGCATCAATCGTCCCATCACTAGTAAGTGTATATTTAGCATTTGTGGAATTATTTTGATGTGACGTGAAAGTAAAGACCTTTATTTTTCTAAAACTATTGCAATTGAGAATTGACTCACGTTTAGATACTCTGGCAGCGAAAAACTACCTCTGTAAAACAAGTCACATAGGTTGCATGGACTCTGTGTGCAATAAGTGTTTAACATGATTTTTTTGAATGACCACATCATCTCTGTACTCCACATACAATTAATTATCTGTAAGGTCCCTCTGTTGAGCAGTGAATTTTAAACACAGATTTAACCATAAAGACCAGGGAGGATCTCCAATGCCTTGCAAGGAAGTGGACCTATTGGTAGATGGGTTAAAAAAAAGCAGACATTGACTATCCCTTTGAACATACAAATTACACTTTGATGGTCTATCAATACACTCAGTCACTACAAAGATACAGGCGTCCTTCCTAACTCCGTTGCCGGAGAGGAAAGAAACTGCTCAGGGATTTCACCATGAGGCCAATGGTGACTTTAAAACGGTTTAATGGCTGTGTTAGGAGAAAACTGTGGATGGATAAACAACATAGTTACTCCACAATTACTAACCTAAATGACAGAGTGAAAAGAAGGAAGCCTGTACAGAATACAAATATTCCAAAGCATGCATCATTTTTGCAACATTGCACAAAAGTAACACTGCAAAAAATGTGGCAAGGCAATTCACTTTTTGTCCTTGTTCGAGTTTCCATATTTAGCAAAGTGGTGGCTGCATCATGTTATGGGTGTGCTTGTAATTGTTAAGGACAGGATAAAGGATAAAAAAATAAACGGAATGGAGCTAAGCACAGGCAATATCCTAGAGGAAAACCTGGCTGTCAGCTTTTCACCAGACACTGGGAGATAAATTCCCCTTTCAGCAGGACAATAACATAACACGCAAAAAAAAGTAAATGTGCAGCAAAAAGACAAACCGCACAAACAACCGGTAGGTTGGCTTGTAAGGAACATCTACATGATTTTGGAGGCATTAGTTTCAGGCAAAGAATTGTGTATTACAGCCTGACTAGCCTACTACTTTTGATTAGCTTAGGCTACATTTAATTGATTAGGCTACTTCAATTTTGTTATTGAATTGCTTTAGATTGGCTTGATATGTCTTTATGTTCTAATTTGAAGGAAGCCTAGCCTCAAGACAAGTTATGGGTCGCGTTCCACTGCTTCGACGTTGCATGCATCAACCAATGGTTGCTATAACTTATCATGTGGTTAGCTGATATGTGAAATACCTTCCCAGGCGTTGTAAGATCTGGCATGCATCAACAACGCCTGGGTAGAGGATTGTGCCCAGTATGATGATGGTGGTAGCCTGAACTTGTAAAACACACATTCCAACAGGACATTAGGACCATCTGAACTATTCTCAAATGTAGAATTGAATATGTGTGCTGTGCTGAGTTTCCTGTGGTCTTAAGCAAAAAGGGGAAAGACAAGCAGTCGTGGCTGTAAAGGGTGACCTTAGCTGTCAGTGACACAGGACTATTTACTTAGGCTGTCAGATGACCCAGGACTATTTACTTAGGCTGTCAGATGACCCAGGACTATTTACTTAGGCTGTCAGATGACCCAGGACTATTTACTTAGGCTGTCAGATGACCCAGGACTATTTACTTAGGCTGTCAGATGACCCAGGACTATTTACTTAGGCTGTCAGATGACCCAGGACTATTTACTTAGGCTGTCAGATGACCCAGGACTATTTACTTAGGCTGTCAGATGACCCAGGACTATTTACTTAGGCTGTCAGATGACCCAGGACTATTTACTTAGGCTGTCAGATGACCCAGGACTATTTACTTAGGCTGTCAGATGACCCAGGACTATTTACTTAGGCTGTCAGATGACCCAGGACTATTTACTTAGGCTGTCAGATGACCCAGGACTATTTACTTGGGCTGTCAGATGACCCAGGACTATTTACTTGGGCTGTCAGATGACCCAGGACTATTTACTTGGGCTGTCAGATGACCCAGGACTATTTACTTAGGCTGTCAGATGACACTGGTTAGATTTCAGAGTAGTGGTGCTTTCAAGGCAACTGTAAACTCGAGTGAGGTCAAATTGTGACATCATTCATCTTCATGTTGGAAAGTCTGAGCTCAAGGATGATGCCTGAGTTTCCCACCTGGAATCCCAAGTTGGATGACCGTTAAATATATGTTTTCCAGTCGGAGCTAGTTTATTTATTTTTTCCTCAGTTGTCTTGAACGCACTGAAGTTGGAGGTTGGAGCTTTCCGAGTTCCCAATGAATTGTTTTGAATGGGGCATAGGCCTGTCTTAAATTGTCAACAACACACTCCTTATCAGTCACTTCAGGGAATTTTCATTGCGATGTCTTGTCTAGTGCGGAAATTTTCCACATAGCCTAATGACTCATATTGACAGAACACACACAGAAATGTAGCTAAATACAGAACATCTCTAGATGATTGTTTGTTTTCCTTGACTATAATGTAGGCCTATTCACTAGTCATTTAACTCTCTGAGCTCTCAAAATAATTATGCCACCCTTTGATGTGCCTTAGGCTACATTTAAGTAACTGTCCAATGAAAATCCAGAAGAAAAACACTTAAAAAAATAACACCTAAGCTGTATATAACAGGCCAATCAGCTGTTTACTTTCCTGAATATTTTTAATCACGGTACATGCCCACACCATTCTTTTGTTGGGGTAGGCCCACACTATTCAAACAACAAATAGCTGCTTTTTAACACAGTTCTCCTTCCAAAATGTTTTAATTGTTTCACTCGTATTGTAATTAATTATAGGTCATATTTCATTGACATCTCAAACACTGGACAGTTACTTTAAGTCTAGCTGGTAGGCAACACCAAAAAAGAGATCCTGTTTTGGTCGATAATGGCTCCGGTACTATAAATAGATCCATGTGTTATGCCCTCAGATTTTCCTTGAAGCCCTAACAAACGGAATACGTCCCCTCCCGTGCAGTCGGTTGTCTCCATGGTAACTCTGTATAGAACGAGATTTGGCTTCAGTATGTCTCAGCTTTAGTCGAAAGAGTTATACAGTAGTGCAGGGGTTGGCAATTCCAGTCCTCGGGGGCCTGATTGGTGTCAGTTTTGCCCCAGCTAACACACCTGACTCCAATAATCACCTAATCATGATCTTCAGTTTAGAATTTAATTTGATTAATCAGCTGTGTTTGCTAGGGATGGAGACAGTGATGCCAACCAGACCCTGGAGGACTGGAGTTGCCCACCCCTGCGGTAGTGGTTACTCATTATGAGTTTCATAACACGCAAGCAGTTGGTCAATGAGTGTGTCGGTCTAAATGGCCCTCAAACTATGGGTTTATACATGAGTGTCTGTGTGTGGTCCTGCTCTTTTATGACTAGCATAGTATATTTGTGGTGCATTGGAATGACAGCAGAATGACTGCTCAGACAGGTACAGTGCCTTGCGAAAGTATTCGGCCCCCTTGAACTTTGCGACCTTTTGCCACATTTCAGGCTTCAAACATAAAGATGTAAAACTATTTTTTTTTGTGAAGAATCAACAACAAGTGGGACACAATCATGAAGTGGAACAACATATATTGGATATTTCAAACTTTTAACAAATCAAAAACTGAAAAATTGGGCGTGCAAAATGATTCAGCCCCCTTAAGTTAATACTTTGTAGCGCCATCTTTTGCTGCGATTACAGCTGTAAGTCGCTTGGGGTATGTCTCTATCAGTTTTGCACATCGAGAGACTGAATTTTTTTCCCCCATTCCTCCTTGCAAAACAGCTCGAGCTCAGTGAGGTTGGATGGAGAGCATTTGTGAACAGCAGTTTTCAGTTCTTTCCACAGATTCTCGATTGGATTCAGGTCTGGACTTTGACTTGGCCATTCTAACACCTGGATATGTTTATTTTTTAACCATTCCATTGTAGATTTTGCTTTATGTTTTGGATCATTGTCAAGTTGGAAGACAAATCTCCGTCCCAGTCTCAGGTCTTTTGCAGACTCCATCAGGTTCTTCCAGAATGGTCCTGTATTTGGCTCCATCCATCTTCCCATCAATTTTAACCCTCTTCCCTGTCCCTGCTGAAGAAAAGCAGGCCCAAACCATGATGCTGCCACCACCATGTTTGACAGTGGGGATGGTGTGTTCAGGGTGTTGCTTTTACGCCAAACATAACGTTTTGCATTGTTGCCAAAAAGTTCAATTTTGGTTTAATCTGACCAGAGCACCTTCTTCCACATGTTTGGTGTGTCTCCCAGGTGGCTTGTGGCAAACAACACTTTTTATGGATATCTTTAAGAAATGGCTTTCTTCTTGCCACTCTTCCATAAAGGCCAGAATTGTGCAATATACGACTGATTGTTGTCCTATGGACAGAGTCTCCCACCTCAGCTGTAGATCTCTGCAGTTCATCCAGAGTGATCATGGGCCTCTTGGCTGCATCTCTGATCAGTCTTCTTGTATGAGCTGAAAGTTTAGAAGGACAGCCAGTTCTTGGTAGATTTGCAGTGGTCTGATACTCCTTCCATTTCAATATTATCGCTTGCACAGTGCTCCTTGGGATGTTTAAAGCTTGGGAAATCTTTTTGTATCCAAATCCGGCTTTAAACTTCTTCACAGTATCTCGGACCTGCCTGGTGTGTTCCTTGTTCTTCATGATGCTCTCTGCGCTTTTAACGGACCTCTGAGACTATCACAGTGCAGGTGCATTTATACGGAGACTTGATTACACACAGGTGGATTGTATTTATCATCATTAGTCATTTAGGTCAACATTGGATCATTCAGAGATCCTCACTGAACTTCTGGAGAGAGTTTGCTCCACTGAAAGTAAAGGGGATGAATAATTTTGCACGCCCAATTTTTCAGTTTTTGATTTGTTAAAAATGTTTGAAATATCCAATAAATGTTGTTCCACTTCATGATTGTGTCCCACTTGTTGTTGATTCTTCACAAAAAAATACAGTTTTATATCTTTATGTTTGAAGCCTGAAATGTGGCAAAAGGTCGCAAAGTTCAAGGGGGCCGAATACTTTCGCAAGGCACTGTAGCTACACATCATTTCTTCATCAGGGCCGTCACGGTTTTTAAGCATGGCATCTTGTAGCCTGGTTCTAGATATGCTATTAGGTATTGGATAGTGATGGGGGGGGGTCGATAATTACATTTCTAGATATTGTCAAAACGGCACATCATCAATAATATCGCAATATTATTTTTGCGCTAGTTGGCAGCACTTGCAC
Organism: Oncorhynchus keta; assembly: GCF_023373465.1. Taxonomy (NCBI): domain Eukaryota; kingdom Metazoa; phylum Chordata; class Actinopteri; order Salmoniformes; family Salmonidae; genus Oncorhynchus; species Oncorhynchus keta. The sequence goes on from NC_068439.1 coordinate 17,037,439, forward strand.
AACTCCAGTATTTTTCCTTCATAGCTTGATTTCCATCTTCTTTTGAAATAGAGGGACAATTTGTTTATAGCACTTATTTCCACGACTGATCAAAACTAATTTTCTTATTTCATCACCTTCTTCATTTAACTTCTCAAATGATTGCCATACAGGACTTCACTGCTGTTGCTTCCATGTCTCACTGTCTGCCATTTTCCCAACTGTTAACGATGATGACGTGCGGAGCACTTTATATTAGTGGCAAATCATTTGAAAGATGCTTAGCCATCTCTTCCTACTTATAGCATTGTTGCTTTAGGTATTTGGTGAATTTAAATGTTTGCCTTTGATCATGATCGGAACCTGTTAATGGTAGTTTTGTGATACCTGCACTGTGATCTTAATTCAGTAAAAAGAACATTGACTTTCGGTTAATGTTTTCTAAACTTTAACAATTCCAAATTCGTTTAAAAGTCACATCCCTGCTCCCTTCCCCATCTTATTCAGGGAGGTGGCTGTGTAAATGCAAATGTCCTTGTATGTTCCTGAGCTACCTGGCAGACTGGCATTGCTTCACAGGGCTGCCTCTGTTCCATCAGCTCTGTGCCTGAGTTAGCCTAACTGTGATTTTAAAGGTGACTTTTATCACTCTTGTTTGATGCGTTCAAATAGCTGCTTTCACGATGAATAGACAGTCAAGATGCTGATGCTCTGATATATCCCCACAGTGTTTCTCTTGACCAAGCATGTGAACTTTAACCAGGTAATTTACAAGCTGGCATGGCCTTAATCATTGACTTGGTTTCATAAGACACAAGGCCACAATAGAACTTCCAGTGCCCAACCAGATACGCCTCAAGGGGTGCACAGTATAAGGTGGCTGAAGGGTTTTGAACACTTATTTTCTGATTGTTGTCAAGGTTATGCAGAGCACAACAAAGCATGTACTGCAATATAGGTCTTCCTGTTGCTACTTCACAACGCTTTGTGTTGACATACAATCTAATTCTGCTGTAGTTGACTAGCCTGGAAAACCATACTGTTATTTTTCGGTTTCACTTCCCTAATTAGAGCAGCACTAACTTGAAACGGAGCTGAGTACTTGACAGCGTGTTGTAAATGATTGAGTTGCAACTTGCATTCAAGCTCACAGGAAATCTGAAAATCAGTGGATTGGTATTGGCGTGTTCTATAATGTTTTGGGTGTTCCCCTCCCTCTGACTCACCCTCCCTCTCTGACTCACCCGTCCTCTAGTTTGACTCACTGTTTGTTTAGTTGGTATCTATGGAACCAGTTGGAGGGTAACACCGCTGCTGTATACAGTCAATTCAGTGGACTCAATGGAGAAGGGTTTTGTGTGTAGAAGTTGTATGCAGAGTGTTTTGGTTTAATGGTTCATGTTCAGTGCTTTGGCAGAGGATATGTATCTATGCAGTGAACTGACAGCTTTTTTAATGGACAGTGTTGTGGTAGTGTTTCTATGCTGCTGGATTTAAATTGCTCCCTTTACTCTCTGTTCCGAACGTGCTAGACGGCCAGTTCTTCTAACCTTTAGCCGTACCCTTATCCTAATTCTCCTCTGTTCCTCTGGTGCTGTAGTGGTTAATCCAGGTCCTGCAGTGCCTAACTCCACTCCTACTCCTCAGGTCCTCTGATTTGTTGACTTCTGTAACAGCAAAAGCCTTGGTTTCATGCATGTTAACATCAGAAGCCTCCTCCCTAAGTTTGCTTTATTCACTGCTTTAGCACATTCTGCCAACCCGGGTGTCTGAATCCTGGCGTAGGAAAACCACCAAAAACTCTGAAATTTCCATCCTAACTATAACATTTTCCGCCAAGATAGAACTGCTAATGGGGCCGGTGTTGCAATCTACTGCAGAGATATCCAGGTCTTTACCAAAACAATTTGAGTCTCTCACCGTTGCCGCTTGCTATAGATCACCCTCTGCCCCCAGCTGTGCCCTGGACACTATGTGAATTGATTGCCCCCCATCAATCTGAGCTTGTGCTGCTTGGTGACTTAAACTGGGACATGCTTAACACCCCGGCCATCCTACAATTCTCGGGCCGACTCTCTTCTCTGTATACATCAATGATGTCGCTCTCGCTGCTGGGGATTCTTTGATCCACCTCTACGCAGACAACACCATTCTGTATACCTCTGGCCCTTCATTGGACACTGTGTTAACCTCTTGCTCCTACCCGACACGCAGGCGTCCCATCTAGACATCTGGAAATGCAAATGTGCTATGCTAAATGCTAATAGCACTCGTTAAAACTCAAACGTTCATTAAAATACACGTGCGGGGTACTGAATTAAAGCTACACTCGTTGTGAATCCAGGCAACAAGTCAGATTTTTAAAATTATTTTCGGCGAAAGCATGAGAAGCTATTATCTGATAGCATGTAACACCCCAAAAGACCAGCAGGGGACGTAAACAAAATAATTAGCATAGTCGGCGCTACACAAAACGCACAAATAAAATATAAAACATTCATTACCTTTGACCATCTTTGTTGGCACTCCTAGATGTCCCATAAACATCACTATTGGGTCTTTTTTTCCGATTTAAATCGGTCCATATATAGCCTAGATATCGATCTATGAAGACTGTGATCAAGGAAAAAAAAATAGCGTTTTATAACGTGAATATTTATGCACGCCCAAGTATTATTCCTGGTTTGTTTCACACACAAAAAAAAACATTTTGCAACTTCAAAGTAGGCGTGTTGTGTAAATCAAACGATACAACCCCCCCCCCAAAAAAACTATTTTAATTCCAGGTTATAAGGCAACAAAATAGGAAAAATGCTAAGAGGGGTGAATACTCTCACAAGCCACTGTATCTTCCCTCCATGAGGGAGCAAAATTAATTAGAAAATATATTAAAGATAATATTGCACAAGGAAATATTTCTTACATTTATAGAAGGTAAACAATTTCTATAAAACGTCAATGTTATTGTCTTGGTGTAGTTCTGATACCTTTTTTTAAAGACTTTTTCTGCTAGATGTTTTCTAAGATCCCCATTCCATCTGTTTTATCCTGAAATCAAAGCCTTTCCTTCTGCCTAAAATGGAAAATGTTTGAAAAATGTATCCTTGCCTTTGTTTCCCCATAATATAGACTCTTACAGTAGCTTTCATTTGACACCCAATTAGACATGCTCCTATGAACTTCCCATGTTGGTGATCATGGGTCCATTTCCATGGAAATACTCAGTGGTTGGAGTGTTGTGTCCCAGCGAACATTCCTTCCTGCTGATGACTCATGTCCTGGGCATGGCTCTGACTCTTGAGAGAGGCCTATGGGGAACCAGACTGTGTGTACACACACACTAACAGACAACACCACCACACACACAAACAATAGAGCCTTTGGTTGAAATAGACAGCACGTTGGAAAAACACAGACTCATGCATTCTATCCATAATGCACTGTGTAAATTTCCACAGTATACAGTCTCTTACAAACTGCAATTCACCCAAAGCATTTCCATGTTTAGGGAGTGTGCCTATAACACACACACCAGGTTTGGGCATGCCACAGCCTGGATGGAGAAGAGAGGAATGTGTGGCAGTGAGAATGTGGGCAGATTTGTTCACTTCTTATTAACCATTGACATGCTGTGTACATGTTTCTCATACTGTACCTCACTAAGAATGTTGATCTACGGTGCCTTCAGAAGTGTTCATACCCCTTGACATATTCCACATTTTGTCTTACAGCGTGAATTCAAAATGGATTTAAAAAAAAAAAAAATTCTTACCCATTTAGACACTACCCCATAATGACACTGAAAACATGTTTTTTAAAATAAATTATCACATTTTATTTGTCACATACACATGGTTAGCAGATGTTAATGCGAGTGTAGCGAAATGCTTGTGCTTCTAGTTCCGACAATGCAGTAATAACCAACGAGTAATCTAACCTAACAATTCCACAACTACTACCTTACACTTGTGTGTATAAGGGGATAAAGAATATGTACATAAAGATATATGAATGAGTGATGGAACGGCATAGGCAAGATGGTATCGAGTACAGTATATACATATGAGATGAGTAATGTAGGATGAGTAATGTAGGATATGTAAACAAAGTGGCATAGTTTAAAGTGGTTAGTGATACATGTATTACATAAAGATGCAGTAGATGATATAGCGTACAGTATAAACATATACATATGAGATGAGTAATGTATGTAAACATTATATTAAGTGGCATTGTTCTAAAGTGGCTAGTGATACATGTTACAATCACCTTTGGCAGTGATTACAGCTTTGAGTCTTTTTGGGTAAGTCTCTTAAGAGCTTTCCACACCTCGATTGTACAATTCTTCAAGCTTTGTCAAGTTGGTTGTTGATCATTGCTAGACAGCCATTTTCAAGTCTTACCACAGACTTAATATAAGTCAAAACTGTAGCTAGGCCACTCAGGAACATTCAATGTTCTCTTGGTAAGCATCTCCATTATATATTTGGCCTTGTGTTTTAGCTTATTGTCCTGCTGAAAGGTGAATTTGGGATATTTGTATTCTGTACAGAAATCCCTGAGCTATGTCCTTCCTTTTCACTCTGTCATTTAGGTTAGTATTGTGGAGTAACTACAATGTTTATCCATCCTCAGTTTTCTCCTATCACAGCCATTAAACTAGCCGTTTTAAAGTCACCATTGCCCTCATGGTGAAATCCCTGAGCTGTTTCCTTCCTCTCCAGAGTTAGGAAAGACGCCTGTATCGTTGTAGTGACTGGGTGTATTGATACACCATCCAAAGTGTAATTAATAACTTCATAATGCTCAAAGGGACATTCAGTGTCAGCTGCTTTTTTGTACCCCTCTACCAATAGGAGACCTTTGAGGCATTGGAAAACCTCCCTGGTCTTTCTGGTTGAATCTGTGTTTAAAATTCACTGCTCAACTGAGGGACCTTACCTTATGTATGTGTGGGATACAGAGAGGAGGTAGTCATAAAGAAAATGTTACCATTATTGTTGCACACAGTGAGTCCATACAACTTATGTGACTTGCTAAGCAAATATATACTCAATGTATTTAGGCTTGCCATAACAAAGGGGTTGAATACTTTCTAAAAATGTAAACACATTTAAACACAATTAATTTGTAAAAATGTCAAACGTGAATGTATTTTTGACATTTATGGGGTATTACACACAATCTCACTTTAATTCAAGCTGTAACACAACATGTGGAATGAGTCATCAGAGACTTCAGAAGGTTTTCACCCACCCTGGTTTGCTGCAAAACCAGCCTTGAAAAAGGCAGGGTATTTATTACTGTACAACACAGCAAAACATGATGCAATGTGAAAACAAGTGTTTCTTATTTGTATTTTACTAGGCAAGTCAGTGAAGAACAAATTCTTATTTACAATGACTGCCTAGGAACAGTGGGTTAACTGCCTTGTTCAGGGGCAGATTTTTACCTTGTCTACTCAGGGACTCGATCTAGCAACCTTTTTGTTTCTGGCCCAATGCTCTAACCACTAGGCTACCTGCCGCCCCGTAGTTATTAAAAAGGTTCAGGCAGTCCCTCCCCATTTTGGTCTGTTTTCTTCTGTTTGGTGCAGTGCATTACGACCCAGGTGTTTGCAGTGCTGTAATCGAAGCCAAGGTAATGTCTACATAGGTTTTGGCCTGGTGCCTTGGTCTAGAATGTGGATGTTGAATTCGCATCGCTCTACTACCATGTGCTGCTAGCAACTAATGTTTCCTGTCTCCAAATTCACAGAATGTGGACATTTTATTCATCACAATACTGTTTATGCTACGAGCAACTGCAATACAGCAGAATTCCGTGTCTCTACCAGTGTTTGTGAGTATTAGCGTGTGTAGCTACTGGTTAATCTCGTCCTCTGCTGAGATTTGAAGACTGGGACTGATTGTATAACCCTGACTCACTTGTGGACTCTGCTGATCAGCACAGTAGCTGTGACTTTGACTGGCCTTGGAGTCATGTGGGTTTGACTGGGCTGCTGCCACTGGTTCAATGCAGTACACCATAGTTCATATAGAGACATTGGCATTTCCCCATACACAGGGTGTATGCTGCTGGAAGTGTGTGTGTCGGAGAGCTCATGCAAACATAAAGAACACCTGATGAACTCGTGCTGTGGATTGATGGCAGCATTCACGTGAAATTGAAAGTGCGAACCACTGCTTTTAACCAGGGCAAGGTGACCGGAAACATGACCAAATACAAACAGTGTAGCTATTCCCTCCGCAAGGCGGAGCATCAGTATAGAGACAAAGTAGTGTCGCATCGGCTCAGACACGAGGTATGTGGCAGGGTCTACAGTCAATCACGGATTACAAAAAGAAAACCAGCACTGTCGCAGACCAGGATGTCTTGCTCCCAGACAAGACTAAATCACTTTTTTGCCCGCAATGAGGACAATACAGTGCCACTGACATGGCTCGCTACCAAAACCTGCGGACTCTCCTTCACTGCAGCCGACGTGAGTAAAACATTTAAACGTGTTAAACCTCGCAAGGCTGCATCCACAGCCGCGTCCTCAGAGCATGCGCAGACCAGCTGGCTGGTGTGTTACGGACATATTCAATCAATCCTTATCCCAGTCTGCTGTTCCCACATGCTTCAAGAGGGCCACCATTGTTCCTGTTCCCAAGAAAGCTAAGGTAACTGAGCTAAACGACTACCGCCTCGTAGCACTCACTTCCGTCATCATGAAGTGCTTTGAGAGACTAGTCAAGGATCATATCACCTCCACCCTACTTGATACCCTAGACCCACTCCAATTTGCTTACCGCCCCAATAGGTCCACAGACGACGCAATCGCAACCACACTGCCCTAACCCATCTGGACAAGAGGAATACCTACGTGAGAATGCTGTTCATCGACTACAGCTCAGCATTTAACACCATAGTACCCTCCAAACTTGTCATCAAGCTCGAGACCCTGGGTCTCGACCCTGCCCTGTGCAACTGGGTACTGGACTTCCTGACGTGCCGCCCCCAAGTGGTGAGGGTAAGTAACATCTTCACCCCGCTGATCGTCAACACTGGGGCCCCACAAGGGTGTGTTCTGAGCCCTCTCCTGTACTCCCTGTTCACCCACGACTGCGTGGCCATACACACCGCCAACTCAATCATCAAGTTTGCGGATGACACTACAGTGGTAGGCTTGATTACCAACAACGACGAGACGGCCTACAGGGAGGAGGTGAGGCCCCTCGGAATGTCATGAAAATAACCTCTCACTCAACGTCAACAAAACAAAGTAGATGATTGTGGACTTCAGGAAACAGCAGAGGGAGTACCCCCCTGCCCCCCCTATCCACATCGACGGGACAGTAGTGGAGAGGGTAGTAACATCACGGACAAGCTGAATTGGCCCACCCACACAGACAGCGTTGTGAAGCAGCGCCTCTTCAACCTCAGGAGGTTGAAGAAATTTGGCTTGTCACCAAAAGCACTCACAAACATCTACAGATGCACAATCGAGAGCATGCTGACGGGCTGTATCACCGCCTGGTACGGCAACTGCTCCGCCCACAACCACAAGGCTCTCCAGAGGGTAGTGAGGTCTGCACAATGCATCAAATGGGGCAAACTACCTGCCCTCCAGGACACCTACACCACCCGATGTCACAGGGCGGCCATAAAGATCATCAAGGACAACAACCACCCAAGCCACTGCCTGTTCACCCCGCTATCATCCAGAAGGCGAGGTCTGTTCAGGTGCATCAAAGCAGGGACCGAGAGACTGAAAAACAGGTTCTATCTCAAGGCCATCAGACTGTTAAACAGCCACCACTAACATCAAGTGGCTGCTGCCGACATACTGACTCAACTCTGGCCACTTTAATTATGGAAATTGATGTAAAAAATGTATCACTGTCCACTTTAAACAATGCCACTTAATATAATGTTGACACTCTACATTACTCATCTCATATGTATATGTATATACTGTACTCTATCATCTACAGTGCCTTGCGAAAGTATTCGGCCCCCTTGAACTTTGTGACGTTTTGCCACATTTCAGGCTTCAAACATAAAGATATAAAACTGTATTTTTTTGTGAAGAATCAACAACAAGTGGGACACAATCATGAAGTGGAACGACAATGGATATTTCAAACTTTTAACAAATCAAAAACTGAAAAATTGGGCGGGCAAAATTATTCAGCCCCTTTACTTTCAGTGCAGCAAACTCTCTCCAGAAGTTCAGTGAGGATCTCTGAATGATCCAATGTTGACCTAAATGACTAATGATGATAAATACAATCCACCTGTGTGTAATCAAGTCTCCGTATAAATGCACCTGCACTGTGATAGTCTCAGAGGACCGTTAAAAGCGCAGAGAGCATCATGAAGAACAAGGAACACACCAGGCAGGTCCGAGATACTGTTGTAGAGAAGTTTAAAGCTGGATTTGGATACAAAAAGATTTCCCAAGCTTTAAACATCCCAAGGAGCACTGTGCAAGCGATAATATTGAAATGGAAGGAGTATCAGACCACTGCAAATCTACCAAGACCTGGCCGTCCCTCTAAACTTTCAGCTCATACAAGGAGAAGACTGATTAGAGATGCAGCCAAGAGGCCCATGATCACTCTGGATGAACTGCAGAGATCTACAGCTGAGGTGGGAGACTCTGTCCATAGGACAACAATCAGTTGTATATTGCACAAATCTGGCCTTTATGGAAGAGTGGCAAGAAGAAAGCCATTTCTTAAAGATAAACAACACTTTTTATGGCTAACGTTTGCCACAAGCCACCTGGGAGACACACCAAACATGTGGAAGAAGGTGCTCTGGTCAGATGAAACCAAAATTGAACTTTTTGGCAACAATGCAAAACGTTATGTTTGGTGTAAAAGCAACACCCTGAACACACCATCCTCACTGTCAAACATGGTGGTGGCAGCATCATGGTTTGGGCCTGCTTTTCTTCAGCAGGGACAGGGAAGATGGTTAAAATTGATGGGAAGATGGATGGAGCCAATTACAGGACCATTCTGGAAGAACCTGATGGAGTCTGCAAAAGACCTGAGACTGGGACGGAGATTTGTCTTCCAACAAGACAATGATCCAAAACATAAAGCAAAATGTACAATGGAATGGTTCAAAAATAAACATATCCAGGTGTTAGAATGGCCAAGTCAAAGTCCAGACCTGAATCCAATCGAGAATCTGTGGAAAGAACTGAACTGCTGTTCACAAATGCTCTCCATCCAACCTCACTGAGCTCGAGCTGTTTTGCAAGGAGGAATGGGGGAAAAATTCAGTCTCTCGATGTGCAAAACTGATAGACGTACCCCAAGCGACTTACAGCTGTAATCGCAGCAAAAGTTGGAGCTACAAAGTATTAACTTAAGGGGGCTGAATAATTTTGCACGCCCAATTTCAGTTTTTAGGATTTGTTAAAGTTTGAAATATCCAATAAATGTCGTTCCACTTCATGATTGTGTCCCACTTGTTGTTGATTCTTCACAAAAAAATACAGTTTTATATCTTTGTTTGAAGCCTGAAATGTGGCAAAAGGTCAAAGTTCAAGGGGTCCGAATACTTTCGCAAGGCACTGTACTGCATCTTTATGTAATACATGTATCACTAGCCACTTTAAACTATGCCACTTTGTTTACATACCCTACATTACTCATCTCATATGTATATACTGTACTCGATACCATCTACGGCATCTTGCCTATGCCGTTCTGTACCATCACTAATTCATATATCTTTATGTACATATTCTTTATCCCTTTACACTTTTTAATTTTTTTAAATTGTATGATTTTTTTTTTTTTTACCCCCTTTCTCCCCAATTTTGTGGTATCCAAAATTGTTAGTAACTACTATCTTGTCTCATCGCTACAACTCCCGTCGAAAGCCATGCGTCCTCCGATACACAACCCAACCAAGCCACACTGCTTCTTAACACAGCGCGCATCCAACCCGAAAGCCAGCCGCACCAATGTGTTGGAGGAAACACCATGCACCTGGCAACCTTGGTCAGCGTGCACTTCGCCCAGCCCGCCACAGGAGTCGCTAGTGCGCGATGAGACAAGGATATCCCTACCGGCCAAACCCTCCCTAACCCGGATGACGCTAGGCCAATTGTGCGTCGCCCCACGGACTTCTCGGTCGCGGCCGGCTGCGACAGAGCCTGGGCGCGAACCCAGAGTCTCTGGTGGCACAGCTAGCACTACGTGTGTGTGTGTGTGTGTGTGATATATATATATATATAAGGTAGTAGTTGTGGAATTGTTAGGTTAGATTACTCGTTGGTTATTATTGCATTGTCGGAACTAGAAGCACAAGCATTTCGCTACACTCGCATTAATGTCAGCTAACCATGTGTATGTGACAAATAAAATTTGATTTGCCTAACCTAAAAGTGCACCTAGTTTTTAGGACGTAGGATAGTTTGTCTGTTCTCTCAGAGAAGTCACATCTCATTGTTCTGTTGCTTCACTAAAGCGACCCTACAGTGGTATGTGGCTTTCATTTCTCTCAGCTCACCTGTTTGTCTCAACATGCTGGAAATGAAGTAATAATCTTCTCTCTCTCTTCCTATTCAACAGTGGTTATTCATGATGACGCCCTCTTGAGGTCGGTGTGTTAGGTGATGTTCCTGTTGACCCCATTGTGACCTTGGTGGTTTCCGCTGGGACTAGACAATCGTAAGCAGAACTGTCAAGTCACAGAAAGATGACATCAACATCCCCCTCCCACAGCGACAGCAGCAGCGGCTCGTCCAAACATGGCAGCCATCAGGTGTGTGTGTGTGTGTCTCTCTGTGTGTGTGTGTCTCTGTGTGTGTGTGTGTGTCTCTGTGTGCGTGCGCCACTGCGTGTGCGTGCGCCTCTGCGTGTTCGTGCCTGTCTGAATGAACTCCGCTCTGTCTCAAATGACTTGTGGCGACATTAACATTTTGATGCTTATCTTGACTGACCTAACGTCAGCTGAACTGAAATGAACTGGCTATGGCCTGAATGGAGGGCACCTAGCAGCACTCCTAACCCTCCCTGCCTGGGTTGGAGGACACATTAAGGCAGACATGCAGCCTCTCTTCCTCCATGTGGTTGTGTATGCGTGTAACCTGATGCGTCTCTGTCTACAGGACAGCTGGGAGATCATAGAGGGGCTAAAGGGTAACCCTGGCAACATCCAGGAGCCAGAGAAACAGGAAGGCTTCCTGCTCAAGAGGAGGAAATGGCCCATGAAGGGATGGCACAAGGTGGGTACAGCCTCCCTGACCTCTTTACCTCTTACTGCAGGTAAATCTCAAGTGTCTATCCTTGATTTGTTGCATCCTCTCTCCTCACCTTCTCTACATGCATTGGAGGAGAAGGTCATAGGTTCTCTTCAGACCTTCTCCTCTTCTGAACTGAAGAATGTGCGGAGAGGACGTGAGGAATCAAGGAGGCACTTGGCTCTCTTTAACCCCTGAGTTACCTGAAGGGCTGGCACATGGAGATGTGAGAGGTGTTCTACCTGACACGTACATGGCGTTTATCTAAAGCTCTGAAAAGACGGTTATGTTAAGTTGGAGGTGAAATTTGAATGGAGCATTTAAATGGGTATCTTGTTCATGTAAAAAGCTTTTGTCCACAACTGTAATATCTAAAGTGTGACGTTATTTCCTTGGCCCAAAGCAGATAATTGAAGTTTGAACGTGACAGATGGATGGCTAAAACAGTTGATACTTTCTCTTGCTATCCAGAGATACTTCTTGCTGGAGAAAGGCATTCTGAAGTACTCAAAATGTAGAGCTGATGTAAGTGCCTGTTAAAAAGTTTGTCAAGCAGATTCACAATTGAGTTAATGTATGTGTCATTGAAGGAGCGAGTATTTGCTCATTTAGTCTCACACACACACACACACACTGACCTTTTGCTTTTGTTTCCAGCTGAGGAAAGGAAAGCTGCATGGCTGCATTGATGTGGGGCTGTCTGTCATGTCAATCAAGAAGAAAACCAAGGCCATCGATCTGGACGCCAACAACAACATTTATCACCTCAAGGTTTCTCTCTCGCACTCTCTCTCTGTCTCTCTCTCTCTCTCCCTCATCTGTTTAAATGACATCACATCTCGCTGTCCAATAGGTGAAGTCTGAGAAGTCTCAGGAAGTGAAGTCACAGGAGTTGTTTGATGATTGGGTGTCGAAGCTACGACGTCACCGTGTCTTCCGTCAGAACGAGATCGCCATGTACCCCCACGAGAGGCACCTGTTTCACCCCTCCTCACACCTCTCGCCTAACCTCAACGACTCCATGAGACGGGTACGCTTCTCTTTAGAAAGGGATATGTGATACATTTTGTGCTTTCCCCCCCAATGGTTTGAATTTTGGAGATGGTAAGCTGACCCTAGATCTGCATCTAAGAGCAAACTCTTTTTGACTGACCAATCATCATTTCATTATTGTACTGTTTAATGTATTTTATATGAATCACTATGTCTATGCATATTCAATTAATTGTCTCTCACCCTTCCTCTCGCTCTCTCCCTCCCCTGCTCTCTCTCAGCAGCACTCCAGTCTGGCTAAGCAGGCGTCAGTTGTCCAGCAGGCGAAGGTCAGTGCCTGGCTTCACTCCTCAGAAGACATGGACAGGTGCTGCAGAGGTAGGGAGATCAAACATCTCACCTGTCTGAGTCGTCATACCTTTCCTGATGGATCTCACCTTACTTAAGGTCTCTGTATCGACTCGCTCTCACCTTCTCTAATTTTGCGTCTCTCACCTTCTCTAATTTTGCGTCTCTCACCTTCTCTAATTTTGCGTCTCTCACCTTCTCTAATTTACGTCTCTCACCTTCTCTAATTTGCGTCTCTCACCTTCTCTAATTTGCGTCTCTCATTGTTCTCTGTCAGACTTGGAGGACTGTGAGTCTTACCTGTTGGAACTCAACCTGCTGCTGAAGAGTATGGAGGTTCTCCACCGCACTTCCTCTGCCCCCGCCATTAGCCTCATGGTAACACAACCTTTGCCCTTTAACCTTGACCCTAACCATGACCCAGTACACATACTGTACTCAGCCCCTTTAACCTTCACTACACTTACTCAGACCCTGCTATGAGTACAGTAGGTATGCACACCTCTCCTAATCCCTAGACTTTAACCCTAACCTCTCCACTTCCACTGGGACACCAGGCTTCAACATATGACATTCCCAAGAAGGAGAAGAGGGGTCCCAGGAAGTGGCGTTCAAAAAATTACACCAAAGATGCCCCAGCCACGCTACAGGTACACGCTACTACCCCTGTCTATCTCTCTGTCCCAACTTTTACCTGTGCTAAATCCTACAGCCACTTGTTGGTGTTGCATTGACTAAAGACTACTAGAAGAATAGTTCTGTGTGACACCTAATACATCCCCCACCTGTAGTTGTCTTTGACCCTGAGATCTCTCCTTCCACCAGGTTCCTGGCTGTGGCTCACCACCTGCCTCTCCTCATCTCCATACCTCCCACCCAAACCTCTCTACTGATGAAGCCAACACCTCCTTCCTGGAAACCCCAGACTCACCTACTGATGCCAACCGCCTCCAGGAAGACTTCTGCAGGCTGGCAAACAACAGTGAGTCCCTGGTGTCAGATCGGCCCACTGGGTCATGTATAGGTATTTTACAGGCTGGCTATGGTGTTTAAAACACACTTTTTCTCGCTCTGTGTGTGTCTCCTGCACTCTGTGTGTGTCTAGTTCACTCCACTCTGCGGTCAGCCTATAGTTCTCTATCAGCAGAGAGAGACCGAGTGAGACACACTATTGACCTGAAGGCCCCCCCTCCAGCGCAGGTCATGGGCCTCAAGACCGGCTATGGCTCGGTGAGTTGGGTGTGTTTGAGAGAGAGCGAGTGTGTGGTGCATGTGATGTGTTCCACAATACTGCACATGTCAACTTGATTTCAGTAGATTGTTTATATACCAAACATGACATGGGGACAGATCTGAACCTCTGCTGCCAATCAACCTCTTCTACCAATCAGGGTCTCCCAGATGGATCCCGCCAACTTGTCCACCAGACATCCAATGAATCCATGTCGGAGTTCTTTGATGCTCAGGAGTACCAGCTGACCTCCAGCTCCTCTGAGAATGAGGTGAGCCTTAAAGTCAGATTACCCAACCCTAACAACTAGGGAGATAAACAATGATCTGAACAGTCATTCATATATATTTTTCTCTATTTGTCTCCAGGCTTCTGATGATGACTCGTATATCAGTGATGTCAGTGACAGTGTTTCCATGGACACCGGCTACAGCAACGAGGGAGGAAGCGAGAGACATGACTCTGGTATGCCGTGCGGGTGCATGGGCCAGCATATGAGTATTTCTATGACAAGCATATAATTTGCACGAGTGAGCAAATGTTTGCTACCTCCATTTTAAGTACCCCCCCCCCCTCAGCAGGCTCAGGAGGAAGTGGTGGTCAGGTGGCCCGCAGACGGACTACCCTCCCCTCCCCTCAGCCCAGCAGCAGCAGTATCAGTCTATGGAACATCCTCAAGAACAACATAGGGAAGGACCTGTCCAAGGTAGCCATGCCTGTTCAGCTCAACGAGCCTCTCAACACACTGCAGAGGCTGTGTGAGGAGGTGGAGTACTCTGAGCTGCTGGATACAGCGAACCACACACAGGACCCGTACCAGAGAATGGTGAGGGTATAGGATGCAGGTGCACACACACAGGACCTGTACCAGAGAATGAATGGTGAGGGTATAGGATGCAGGTACACACACACAGGAGCTGTACCAGAGAATGAATGGTGAGGGTATAGGATGCAGGTACACAAACATAGGACCCGTACCAGAGAATGGTGAGGGTATAGGACGCAGGTACACACACACAGGACCCGTACCAGAGAATGGTGAGGGTATAGGATGCAGGTACACACACACGATGCCTAGCAACGCATGGTGAGAGAATTTGGACATACTCACACCATGATTCTTATGATGCATTGTGGGAACCCACACACACAACCTCTACCTACACATGGTAAGTAACACAGTCTCTGTCTGTCTGTGTGTGTGTGTGTGTCCTGTGCTGCAGGTGTATGTGGCTACATTTGCAGTGTCTGCATATGCCTCCAGTTACCACCGGGCAGGAAGTAAACCCTTTAACCCCGTCCTGGGAGAGACCTACGAGTGTGACAGACCTGACAAGGGTTTCAGGTTCATAGCAGAACAGGTAAACAGGAACTAAACCTACAGGAACAAGTTATCATCACTCACATAAAATAAACCAAGAATCACTGGGCTGATTCATTTAGTTCATTCCAAATGACCCCCTATTCCCATTTAGTGCACTAAATTTAATCAGGGCCCATAGTGCTCTGGTCATAACTAGTGCACTATATAGGGATGCCATTTGAAACAGAACCGTTGCATAGGATGACTGAAGACTCATAACATTGTCGGTCACCAGTTGAACCCCCTGTCTGTCTTAGGTGAGCCATCACCCACCTGTGTCAGCGTGTCACTGTGACTCTCACAACTTCACTTTCTGGCAAGGTGAGCTTCTATGTTTTCAGTAAACATATCACCACCGTTTCCTTCTATTTGTGATTGTTATTGTGAGGGTTATCTGCTCCACTCACCTACTACCCCTGTCTATCTCTCTGTCCCATCTCTCTCAGATGTCCAGTGGAAGAATAAGTTCTGGGGGAAATCCATGGAGATTGTTCCCATGGGAACCACTCATGTGACCCTGCCAGGGTGAGTCTCTTTGATTTGATAGAATGTGTGTGAACGTCAGAGCTGCTTTCATATGAAATAGAGGTGTGTGTGACAGTTGTTTGTCATCCTCAGGTTTGGGGACCACTATGAGTGGAACAAGGTCACGTCCTGCATCCACAACATTCTGAGTGGCCAGCGCTGGATAGAACACTACGGAGAGATGTCAATCAAAAACACCAGCAGTGACGCCTGCCAGTGTACAGTGACCTTCGTCAAGGTGAGGAGATGGACTATACCATCCCAGTTACACGAAGGGTGTGTCCCAAAAGGCACCCTATGTCTTACACAGAGCACTACTACCCATAGGGACTCTGACCAAAAGTAGTGCACTATATAGGGAATAGGGTGTTTATTTAAAACAGCCTAACGCAATTCAATATAAATTGGCCAACACGTATGAAACCCTGGGCCAGCGTTTCCTAAACTCAGTCCTGGGACCAACGGGTGCACCTTTTTGGTTTTTGCCCTAGCACTACACAACTGCTTCAAGTGATCAGCTCATCATCAAGCTTTGATCACTTGAATCGGCTGTGTAGATTTAGGACAAAAACCCAAACACACCCCTTAGGGTCCCCTGGACCGAGTTGGGGAAACACTTGCACTGGGTTTCCGAGGGTATTATCAGATGCAACAGCGCCATCTGTTGGGGAACAGGAGGAATAACATCCTGGAAACTTTAAAAGTAATGAGTGGTGGATGGATTCATGTATTATTTAGAATTCATCACATGATTGACAGCGTTTTATTGGTTTCCGATCACATTTGTATTTGTTTTTTGTCATTAGTTTAATTAGTTTATTATTCATGTTTTGCATATTTAATCCACAGGCAAAATCGTGGAGCTCAACGGTGAACAAGATAGAGGGAGTGGTAACAGACAGTGGGGGGCGTGTCATCCACTCATTCTTTGGCAAATGGCATGAAGGCGTGTACCAAGGAGACACACCCTCTGCCATCTGCATCTGGAGAGCAAGTGAGTGACTGGCTCTTTGGGCTGTCTGTCACAACTCACACACACACACATTCAAAAACATAAAGTGGCATTCCACGTAAATATTATAGCTTATGATCTTTACCTTGAAAATAGTTTAGAATAGTAATTTTGTCATGTGTTTGTGTAGACCCCATGCCTGTGGACCAGGACCAGTACTATGGCTTCACTCAGTTTGGTGTGGAGCTGAATGAGCTTGATGCTGCCCTGAAGCCCTTCCTACCCCCCACAGACACACGCTTCCGTCTCGACCAGAGGTAGGACACACCCCGGGATTCTCTCTTCCTCTCGCCGTCTTCTTCCTCCTCTTCCTCCTCTCCTCTCTGTCTTCTTCCTAGCTCGTCCTAATCCAGTATTCCTTCTCTCTCACACTTCCCTGTATTATATCACCCTTCTCATAGGATCCTTTTCACTCGAGTGTCTCTCTCTCTCTCCCTCTCTGTGTCAGGTGTTTGGAAGAAGGGAACATTGAGGGGGCGGAGGAGCAGAAGCAGAGGATAGAGCTGCTGCAGAGAGAAAGGAGAAAAGTCTTGGAGGAGAAAAACATGACGCACAAACCACGCTTCTTCAAGTACGCAACTGTGTGTGTTTGCCTTTTTGTCTGATTCCTGCAGACAAGGGAGTTCATTGTTCACACGTTTAGCCACGAAGACAGAACAAGGCTGTCTTAATTCTTAACTGCACAGTATCCTTTACAACAGTGGTTCCCAACATTTTTCGCTTATCCCTGAAGTACGCCCTCACGTGCATTTTACCAGTAAGCCTATGGTCTCATGAGTCTTCTCACGTACCCTGTGTCGATAGGCCAAGTACCCCTGGTTGGAAACCACTGCTCTACAATATAGAAAAGGTCTGACGGAATGGCACCTCTGTCTTTATAACTCACACATGGTCACAGTTCTGTCATGTGAAGAACAGTCCATTAGCCTCTGGGCTCCATTTAACAAACCTAATGCAATGGTAAATCAAATTGGCTTACAAAAACAAAATAACATGATGTAGACCTACCTTTGCTAAATACGTTACCTTGAACCCATTTGAAGTCCACGTTGTTCTAAGTCACTGTATGGCCTCAATAGCATTCACCCTGACATAGCGGCTAGGTCTACTGTAAATTACATATCTGAGCATGACCATAAGCAAGATTAAATTCATTATTTACGAGGCCTAAAAAGAGTAATTTGAATCAAATTCTAAACACAGCCTATTTAAAACAAGTTGTTATGTTCCACTTACAGGCACCATAATTTCTCCCGTGGGCATATAATATGAAAACAACGCAGACTATGGAGCATTTTACGCACATCCTAAAACGGCACCTGCATGACTAAAATAATGTGGGCCTGCCTACAATGCATATATAGAAAGGGAATGTCAGATCACTGTTCTACTCCTCACAAACATTATATTTCAATAAAGCTTTGGTGATGATGGATTTCCCAGGGGTCTCAGGGGCCAAACTCTTAGTCAACAGTCTTGTCTACTTCACGGTTGTGTTGGGATGGACAAAAAAAAGCCTTCATTGAGAGGAGAGGAGAGGAGGCTTGGTTTTTAACGAAATGGAATGGTGGGGGGAAACAGTTTTTATGGTTCTAATTACAATGTATAAAGGCACCAAAATCACATTAGACTATTGTTGAAATGCTGTATCATAACCAACTGTGTTACCATTAAAACCAGCTTTTGGTTGGTCTTAAGTATCCTATCAGCACTGCTTGAAAATAGAAACTTGGATCATGTTTTTAAGGACACACCTCAGATATTTCCACCCCTCTGAGCGCAAGCGTGCTGATGTTAGACAGGTAAATTGCCAAACTTTGCATTAGGGCTGGGCAATGCCGACACGACAGTTTTTAAATAACGAAATTGCAAACCCAACGTGTTTGACACCAACACCGCCTTAATTCCAGCGGAACATGGTTCTCCTCAGTGTCTGACTGGTCAAAACAACACCATTAAGTTGTTCTGTGTTGTCATGAGATCTCACTGTTCTACATGAAGGTGTACTGAGGGATAGGGTTGTACACTTACAGCCAGGTTATGCAGTATGTTTGGAATATGTGTTAAGTTTGACATATATGTGACTTCTGTTTTTGTTTATTTAACAGGAAATCAAAGGATGACACGTGGCTGAGCTCTAATACATACTGGGAGCAGCGGAAGGACCCTGGGTTCAGCTGTAGAGAGGACTTCCCTGTGCTGTGGTGACCCTGTAACCCTACAAGAGTACAGATCTAGGGTCAGATTATCCTTGCCCACAACAGACACAGCATTTTCCAAAAAGGGGATCTCCACCTCCACACCAAAATTGCCGTCTGCATCACCACACTTCTTTACAGCTGTGAAGCCTGGGTCACTTAGTCGCCACAACAAGCAACTCAAGCGATTCCACAGAAGATGCCTGCAGCGCATCCAGGGAATCACCTGGTGCAACCGTGTCCTGTACAGAAATACTTGTTAAGACCCACTGTGAGAGTATGGAGGCCACGGTCGCCCAACACCAACTGAGCTGGCTTGAGCATATCATTATAATATCTTGGGAGTACTAGCCGTGGAAGATCCTGTATGGCCAGCTATATCTTGGGAGTGCTAGCCGTGGAAGATCCTGTATGGCCAGCTATATCTTGGGAGTGCTAGCCGTGGAAGATCCTGTATGGCCAGCTATATCTTGGGAGTGCTAGCCGTGGAAGATCCTGTATGGCCAGCTATATCTTGGGAGTGCTAGCCGTGGAAGATCCTGTATGGCCAGCTATATCTTGGGAGTGCTTGCCGTGGAAGATCCTGTATGGCCAGCTATATCTTGGGAGTGCTAGCCGTGGAAGATCCTGTATGGCCAGCTATATCTTGGGAGTGCTTGCCGTGGAAGATCCTGTATGGCCAGCTATATCTTGGGAGTGCTTGCCGTGGAAGATCCTGTATGGCCAGCTATATCTTGGGAGTGCTTGCCGTGGAAGATCCTGTATGGCCAGCTATATCTTGGGAGTGCTAGCCGTGGAAGATCCTGTATGGCCAGCTATATCTTGGGAGTGCTTGCCGTGGAAGATCCTGTATGGCCAGCTATATCTTGGGAGTGCTTGCCGTGGAAGATCCTGTATGGCCAGCTATATCTTGGGAGTGCTTGCCGTGGAAGATCCTGTATGGCCAGCTATATCTTGGGAGTGCTAGCCGTGGAAGATCCTGTATGGCCAGCTATATCTTGGGAGTGCTAGCCGTGGAAGATCCTGTATGGCCAGCTATATCTTGGGAGTGCTTGCCGTGGAAGATCCTGTATGGCCAGCTATATCTTGGGAGTGCTAGCCGTGGAAGATCCTGTATGGCCAGCTATATCTTGGGAGTGCTAGCCGTGGAAGATCCTGTATGGCCAGCTATATCTTGGCCGGTGGTCTGTAGGGGGGCAGCTAAAAACACGTGTCTGAAGAAGAGCAACATGACGGAGAGGATGCTGCTGCCGACCGTTCCACCTGGAGGCAGCTCCGGAGGGTGTACAGAGGGGAGGAGCTCCGGAGGGTGTACAGAGGAGGGGAGGAGCTCCGGAGAGACAGAACCATGCCTGCCCCGGCCAACACAGACATATGCCCCACCTGCAATAAAATGTGTATCTCCGATTGGACTCTACACTCACTAAAGAATTCACCGTTAACTCAGAGGTTGAAGTCCTCATCGGATACGATGGACTACCATAAGCAAGCCCACAACAAACCTTAACCAATACAGGGGAAACTCACAACTGACCTTAGATCAGCACTCGGAGACATCACTAGAGTCAAAGCTCTGACCCGGTGACTGGGGATTGCTGAGTGTCAGTGTGACCAAGACCAAAAATGAGCTTCCTGTGTCTGTAGGTGGAGCTAAAATAGGTCTCGATCTCTTCAACCTAATACAGAGTTTTCACTTGATTCTTTGTTTAAAAGAAAAGAACGCATCTTTAATTAAATGTTTTTGTCATGACTTTAGTCTTTCCAGGGACAGGGTTCTCTTCTTTCAATTTGATAATTTTCTCTATGTATGTTTTATACTGTCACTGTAGTTCGGATGCAGTCCAGCCACCAAAGTGCCTTTTAATATGGAATGCTGTTCTACTCACAATGACCTGCTGTAGATGATTATGCAAATCCTCACTCACTATTGGTGAGTTGGTGCTTCTGCGCACTTATGTCATTCTTAATGTGGTCTATATAGAAGATCACTGGTGGGGTGTTGAGGTGTGCATCCCAAATGGAAACCTATTGTCTATATAGTGCTATTTATGGAATATGGTGCACTTGATATGGAGTAGGGTGTCATGTGGGATACAGTCAAGGGTTGTAACTAGGGGGATTTAACTTCTTCTTAATGTCAAGCACTCTACTGTAAGAGTATGATTATGTCCAATCACAATCCAGATTGTTTTAATACTCCTCAACCATTGGCTGACAGTATGTATGAGATGAGGCCTTCTGGAACTTCATAACACTGCGTGTTAAAGCCTGTATGTTGCCCGTTTATGATCAGTCATTACTGTAAAATAAGATGTATACTGTATACCAGTAAAGAATAGGGCCGTACTATCTATGAAGATGAATAATAAACAGTGAGACTGTTATACTATGTGTGTGTGTGTGTTTTGGATTACAGAGGCTTGTGGGAGGAGCTAAAGGAACGGAGTCAAACCTCTTTTCCATATGTTTGTGTTTGAGACCGTTCTATTGATTCCATTTCAGCCATTACAATGATCCTCCTACAGCTCCTCCCACCAGCCGCCTCTGATTGGGTGTTCTTGCGAGGGGGTGACCAAAAGGTTTGGGTGCATTCCAGCGGCTCATCTTTGATGGTCACCGCCCTCCAAAGTGTGTTCCATTATAGGGCTAAACCATGTGATCAAAAACAATGACGTTTTGACTTCAGTTGACTGCAAGTTTCTGCAGTTGCTCTTCAAGTTAATCAGCCAGCGCCTGCATTGTGGGAGTCTGTATTGCCAACCAATCATTAGGGTGTATTTGTTTGACCCACGAGAACGTGACCAAAGACCTGACTGAAACCAGAACTAACTTTGCCTTGATTCATTTATACAGTAGATGTACAAATGTGATATTTGAGGCTCTCACCAGTTGATAGTATAATGTTATTTATTTTCTTTCTTTAAAAAAAAAAATAAATTTACAAATTCAAGGTTAACTTTTTTCTCCATTTTGCCAATATTGCATTGATGCATCCTTGACTAGCCTACTACTAATGAGGGGTCGCGAGTTCTCACGGGAAAATCAGTTTGAATGGTCGTCCAAAACGGAATTCCAAGTCAGGAACTCAAGCTTCTTCCTAGAGATCACTGATGTCATGATTTTGACCATTTTCTTTTTTCTTTTTTTCTTTTTTTCCCCCCAAGTTCCCAGTTGTCTTGAAAGCACCATGAGGTACACCACATGAGCAAAAGTATGGTGCAGCATGATTATCACTCCAGAGAATGCTTTTTCACTGCTCCAGAGTCCAATGGAGGCGAGCTTTACCCCACTTCAGCCAACGCTTGGCATTGCGTGAGGTGATCTTAGACATGTGTGCGGCTGCTCGGCCATGGAAACCAATTTAATGAAGCTCCCAACTAACAGTTACTGTGCTGACGTTGATTCCAGAAGCAGTTTGGAACTCTGAGTGTCGCAACTGAGGACAGATGATTTTTATGTGCTTCAGCACTTGGCGGGCCCGTTCTGTGCGCGTGTGTGGCCTACCACTTCACAATAATAGCACTTACAGTTGACCAGGGCAGAAATCTGACTTGTTGGAAAGGTGACATCCTAGGACGGTGCTGTATTGAAAGTCATTGAGCTCTTCAGTAAGGCAATTCTACTGAAAATGTTTGTCTATGGAAATTGCATGGCTGTGCTAGATTTTACACACCTGTTACCGGGTGTGGCTGAAATAGCTGAATCCACTCATTTGAAGTGGTGTCCATATACTTTCGTGTATATACAGTGCCTTCAGAATGTATTTAATACCTTCAGTACCAAGACTCTTCCTAGAGCTGGCAAAACTGAGCAATCGGGGGAGAAGGGCCTTGGTCAGGGAGGTGACCAAGAACCTGATTGTAGCTCTGCCAGAGTGACAAAGTTCCTCTGTGGAGATGGGAGAATCCAATCAGACTTTTATAGTAAAGTGACCAGACCACTCCTCAGTAAAACGCACATGACAACCCACTTGGACCAGAGAAACAAGATTCTCTGTTCTGATGAAACCAAGATTGAACTCCTCGGCCTGAATGCCAAGTGTCATGTCTAGAGGAAACCTGGCACCATCCCCACGGTGAAGCATGGTGGTGGCAGCATCATGCTTCACCATCCCCACGGTGAAGCATGGTGGTGGCAGCATCATGCTGTGGGGATATTTCTCAGCGGCAGGGACTGGGATACTAGTCAGGATTGAGGGAAAGATGAACGAAGCAAAGTACTGAGAGATCCTTGATGAAAGCCTCAGTCTGAAGTCCTGAGTGCAGGTTAAGGTTCATCTTCCAACAGGACAATGACCCTAAGCACACAGCCAAGACACCGCAGGAGTGGCTTTGGAACAAGTCTCTGAATGTCCTTGAGTGGCCCAGATGTGAACCGGATCTAACGTCTCTGGAGAGACCTGAAAATAGCTGTACAGTGACGCTCCCAATCCAACCTGACAGAGCTTGAGAGGATCTGCAGAGAAGAATGGGAGAAACTCCCCAAATACAGGTGTGCCAAGCTTGTAGCATCATAGAAGACTTGGCTGTAATCACTGCTTCTACAACGTACTGAGTAAAGGGTCTGGATACTTGTGCTTTTTATATTTTAATAAATTAGCAAAAATGTCAACCTGTTTTTGCTTTGTCATCATGGTGTATTGGGTGGGTGGGATTATATTTTAGAATAAGGCTCTTAACAAAACAATGTAGAAAAGTCCAGGGGTCTGAATACCCCCTGAAAGCCCTGTATAGTGTATGTTAAGGACTGTCAAAGATGTTAAGAAAATAAATATTGGTAGAAAATGATAACATGAAATACATTATCTACACCAATACCCACGTGCACCTGATAATAAACAAAGCAATGAGCGCTCTAAACAGCTGACTGCAAACAATGATAAATGAAGAAAGACTTATCAAGGGAGCATGGCAAACAATGATAAATGAAGAAAGACTTATCAAGGGAGCATGGCAAACAATGATAAATGAAGAAAGACTTATCAAGGGAGCATGGCAAACAATGATAAATGAAGAAAGACTTATCAAGGAGCATGGCAAACAATGATAAATGAAGAAAGACTTATCAAGGGAGCATGGCAAACAATGATAAATGAAGAAAGACTTATCAAGGGAGCATGGCAAACAATGATAAATGAAGAAAGACTTATCAAGGGAGCATGGCAAACAATGATAAATGAAGACTTATCAAGGGAGCATGGCAAACAATGATAAATGAAGAAAGACTTATCAAGGGAGCATGGCAAACAATGATAAATGAAGAAAGACTTATCAAGGGAGCATGGCAAACAATGATAAATGAAGACTTATCAAGGGAGCATGGCAAACAATGATAAATGAAGAAAGACTTATCAAGGGAGCATGGCAAACAATGATAAATGAAGAAAGACTTATCAAGGGAGCATGGCAAACAATGATAAATGAAAGACTTATCAAGGGAGCATGGCAAACAATGATAAATGAAGAAAGACTTATCAAGGGAGCATGGCAAACAATGATAAATGAAGAAAGACTTATCAAGGGAGCATGGCAAACAATGATAAATGAAGAAAGACTTATCAAGGGAGCATGGCAAACAATGATAAATGAAGAAAGACTTATCAAGGGAGCATGGCAAACAATGATAAATGAAGAAAGACTTATCAAGGGAGCATGGCAAACAATGATAAATGAAGAAAGACTTATCAAGGGAGCATGGCAAACAATGATAAATGAAGAAAGACTTATCAAGGGAGCATGGCAAACAATGATAAATGAAGAAAGACTTATCAAGGGAGCATGGCAAACAATGATAAATGAAGACTTATCAAGGGAGCATGGCAAACAATGATAAATGAAGAAAGACTTATCAAGGGAGCATGGCAAACAATGATAAATGAAGAAAGACTTATCAAGGGAGCATGGCAAACAATGATAAATGAAGAAAGACTTATCAAGGGAGCATGGCAAACAATGATAAATGAAGACTTATCAAGGGAGCATGGCAAACAATGATAAATGAAGAAAGACTTATCAAGGGAGCATGGCAAACAATGATAAATGAAGACTTATCAAGGGAGCATGGCAAACAATGATAAATGAAGAAAGACTTATCAAGGGAGCATGGCAAACAATGATAAATGAAGAAAGACTTATCAAGGGAGCATGGCAAACAATGATAAATGAAGAAAGACTTATCAAGGGAGCATGGCAAACAATGATAAATGAAGAAAGACTTATCAAGGGAGCATGGCAAACAATGATAAATGAAGAAAGACTTATCAAGGGAGCATGGCAAACAATGATAAATGAAGAAAGACTTATCAAGGGAGCATGGCAAACATTGTGAAAATGAGCAAGTCGCCCACAAAGGAAAATCAACCTGTTTAAAGGAGTGCAGTTGAGGCCTAAATCCAGAACTACTGAGTGGACAGGTAGAGAGGTGTGGGTGTTTGAGTTTGGAAGCTTTCATTTCAATATTTACCACTGTAAAACATATGTACCACTACATTTTTAACAAATAGGAGAATGGTTAAATTAGCATTATTTAGAGAACCCCAAAGTTGGACCTTTTTTTGCCTTTAGGGGAGCTAATGTTTCATTCAGGGGAGCTGAACCCCCCTCTGAGTAATTCACACCCTGATTTTTATGACACTTTTATTGTAGGTGTTATGACACGGTGTTGTAAAAATTGTCCTTCACTCTCTGCCTTGTCTATCGTCTTTATCTACATGTACCGGATAATGCGCTGATGCATTTGTTTCTCGTGTGTGTGTGTGTGTGTGTGTGTGTGTGTGTGTGTGTGTGTGTGTGTGTTACAGCAATCAGGAACCTTGTTTTACCTTCTTTGTGTTAATCATTAGCAGCTGAAGACTGCTGTGGAAAGAGCAGTTGGGATGATGAATACAGAATGATAATGAGACTTGACTCCTTCCTCATATTGTAAGTCAAACGACAAAGTAGCAGTTCTGTTTGGGTTCCGATTATGTAATGGACAAGTCCTGATTTCAAAAACACTGTGTGGAATTCAGTTTGTTTGACTCACACACACACACTGCTCATGTGATGTCAATTACCACGGTATACACTTTGGGGGCGTGGTGGAAGCAGAGGCCCAAAGTCTGTCCTTTCAAAAGTGCAGAAGTAGGACCAACCCACTTTGTCTGACTGACAACTCTCTGCTCCAATCGATACCGTAATAATGTTTGGATAGCCTATCGTATCGTTGTTGTTGTATAGCGGCACACATTTCATCAGAATGTAAAATAGAAAGTCCAAGTTGCGGGGTAATTATCAATGGGTGGTCAACTGTTTGTCGACTACTGTATAACATAGTACAACAGTTTCAAGTTATATGAATAGTGCATTTGAATAGTTTGAAACTTTCTTGCGCTGCTGTGCCTCAGGTGACTTACTAGTGCCAGAACCGACATTCAAAAAGTGACAGGCAACCGGACCGGTGGTTTTGGAGACGCTGCACTCGATCCCTGTTTAATAAATCCAGACTTTACAACAAGGTAGGTTATGAACAAGTGTTTTTTTTCGGCGTTGAATATACTTTATTTCTTCATCAAATCGAATTTTATTTGTTACATGCGCCGAGTACAACCCTAACATGAAATGCTTAATTACAAGACAATAAAATTACATAACGAGGCTATATACGGGGGTACTGGTACTGAGCCAATGTGCGAAAGGTATAGCAGAGGTAAATTATAGTGTTTCTGTTTTCCATACTTCTCTTCCCACATACAAACCTCACATTTTATTTCATAATATGGTGTATTGGGTCATTTGTTTCTATCCTCCTGTCCGCATCCACTTTATATACATATCATGTTTTATGATGTTTTCTTTCAATAACATAACTTTTTCCTGCAATTCCTATTCAGAATCATGCTTTATTTGGGATCAGATACTTTTAGACATCAGCAAAGCATGCCTCATTTACAGTCATTTATTATATATATATATATATATATTTTTTTTTTTTAAAACTTTTTATTTAACTAGGCAAGTCAGTTAAGAACCAATTCTTATTTTCAATGACGGCCTAGGAACAGTGAGTTAACTGCCTTGTTCAGGGGAAGAACGACAGATTTTTACCTTGTCAGCTCGGGGATTCAATCTTGCAACCTTTCGGTTACTAGTCCAACGTGCTAACCACTAGGCTACCTGCCGCCACATAATGAGGGTCTACGGAGGGGAGGGGGTCCTCCATTTACCAAATTGGGATTTCCCGACCACTATATGAGCCAGCACAACCTCATCCACACTGGATTCAGGGAAGGGTTGAAGGCAGTGGTCTGGAGGAGACAGAGTGAGGGCAGTGTTGGGACTACACATGGTTGCATATCTGATTTCTGGTAGCTACCTTCCCCTCATATCTGTCTTGATCTCTCGCTGAAGATGTATGATTTCTGCTTCCCTTTTCCCTCCTTTTCATTCCCTGACTCCTATTGAGAGTTTTTATTTTAAACATTCCAAACGCTGAAATGGATTATGCTGTTCTCTCTCAACCCTCTCCTCCCTCTCCTCTCTTTTTCCCTCAAGCTCCCTCTCTCTCCACCGCTCTTCCGCTAGATTGCTTTAAACTTGTTTTCTGAGCTGCTCTAATGCGAGGGGTGGCGTTAGGGGGTAAATGGTGTTATGATAACACAGTACAGGGGCCTTCCCTCTTGTCCAATGAGTGAGTCTGTTAGAACACACTTGGGGTGTTGGGGAATTTGAAGGTGAAATGAGGGGAAATACGGTATGACATTTGGAGATCACTAAAGAACACAACAGTAGTCAAATCTATGTATAATTCATGTTGGTAGGAAATAGGGGCGCAAGTTGGAGACATACAGACGCCTCACAAGTCCTCAACTGTCAGCTTCATTAAATAGTACCCACAAAACACCAGTCTCAACGTCAATAGTGAAGAGGCGACTCCGAGATGCTGGCCCTCTAGGCAGAGTTCCTCTGTCCTCTGTCCAGTGTCTGTGTCCATTTGAATCTTTTATTTTTTTTGGCCAGGATGAGAAGACTTTTTCTTTGCAACTCTGCCTCTTGACGTTGAGACTGGTGTTTTGCGGGTACTATTTAATGAAGCTGCCATTTGAGGACTTGTGAGGCGTCTGTTTCTCAAACTAGACACTCTAATGTACTTGTCCTCTTGCTCAGTTGTGCACCGGGGCCTCCCACTCTTTATATTCTGGTTAGAGACAGTTTGCGCTGTTCTGTGAAGGGAGAAGTACCCAGCTCTGTACGAGATCTTCAGTTTCTAAGTGCTTCCTTTATTTTGGCAGTTACCTGTATGTATAATGTTAATGGTGTTTATTGATGTGCATATAGATATCTATAATGCTGTTGTTTTATTGATTGTGTGTGTGTGTGTGTGTGTATAGATATGTTTACATTTACATTTAAGTCATTTAGCAGACGCTCTTATCCAGAGCGACTTACAAATTGGTGCATTCACCTTATGACATCCAGTGGAACAGCCACTTTACAATAGTGCATCTAAATCTTTTAGGGGGGGGGGGTGAGAAGGATTACTTATCCTATCCTAGGTATTCCTTAAAGAGGTGGGGTTTCAGGTGTCTCCGGAAGGTGGTGATTGACTCCGCTGTCCTGGCGTCGTGAGGGAGTCCACCATTGGGGGGCCAGAGCAGCGAACAGTTTTGACTGGGCTGAGCGGGAACTGTACTTCCTCAGTGGTAGGGAGGCGAGCAGGCCAGAGGTGGATGAACGCAGTGCCCTTGTTTGGGTGTAGGGCCTGATCAGAGCCTGGAGGTACTGAGGTGCCGTTCCCCTCACAGCTCCGTAGGCAAGCACCATGATCTTGTAGCGGATGCGAGCTTCAACTGGAAGCCAGTGGAGAGAGCGGAGGAGCGGGGTGACGTGAGAGAACTTGGGAAGGTTGAACACCAGACGGGCTGCGGCGTTCTGGATGAGTTGTAGGGGTTTGATGGCACAGGCAGGGAGCCCAGCCAACAGCGAGTTGCAGTAATCCAGACGGGAGATGACAAGTGCCTGGATTAGGACCTGCGCCGCTTCCTGTGTGAGGCAGGGTCGTACTCTGCTGATGTTGTAGAGCATGAACCTACAGGAACGGGCCACCGCCTTGATGTTAGTTGAGAACGACAGGGTGTTGTCCAGGATCACGCCAAGGTTCTTAGCGCTCTGGGAGGAGGACACAATGGAGTTGTCAACCGTGATGGCGAGATCATGGAACGGGCAGTCCTTCCCCGGGAGGAAGAGCAGCTCCGTCTTGCCGAGGTTCAGCTTGAGGTGGTGATCCGTCATCCACACTGATATGTCTGCCAGACATGCAGAGATGCGATTCGCCACCTGGTCATCAGAAGGGGGAAAGGAGAAGATTAATTGTGTGTCGTCTGCATAGCAATGATAGGAGAGACCATGTGAGGTTATGACAGAGCCAAGTGACTTGGTGTATAGCGAGAATAGGAGAGGGCCTAGAACAGAGCCCTGGGGGACACCAGTGGTGAGAGCGCGTGGTGAGGAGACAGATTCTCGCCACGCCACCTGGTAGGAGCGACCTGTCAGGTAGGACGCAATCCAAGCGTGGGCCGCGCCGGAGATGCCCAACTCGGAGAGGGTGGAGAGGAGGATCTGATGGTTCACAGTATCGAAGGCAGCCGATAGGTCTAGAAGGATGAGAGCAGAGGAGAGAGAGTTAGCTTTAGCAGTGCGGAGCGCTCCGTGATACAGAGAAGAGCAGTCTCAGTTGAATGACTAGTCTTGAAACCTGACTGATTTGGATCAAGAAGGTCATTCTGAGAGAGATAGCGGGAGAGCTGGCCAAGGACGGCACGTTCATGAGTTTTGGAGAGAAAAGAAAGAAGGGATACTGGTCTGTAGTTGTTGACATCGGAGGGATCGAGTGTAGGTTTTTTCAGAAGGGGTGCAACTCTCGCTCTCTTGAAGACGGAAGGGACGTAGCCAGCGGTCAGGGATGAGTTGATGAGCGAGGTGAGGTAAGGGAGAAGGTCTCCGGAAATGGTCTGGAGAAGAGAGGAGGGGATAGGGTCAAGCGGGCAGGTTGTTGGGCGGCCGGCCGTCACAAGACGCGAGATTTCATCTGGAGAGAGAGGGGAGAAAGAGGTCAGAGCACAGGGTAGGGCAGTGTGAGCAGAACCAGCGGTGTCGTTTGACTTAGCAAACGAGGATCGGATGTCGTCGACCTTCTTTTCAAAATGGTTGACGAAGTCATCTGCAGAGAGGGAGGAGGATTCAGGAGGGAGGAGAAGGTGGCAAAGAGCTTCCTAGGGTTAGAGGCAGATGCTTGGAAGTTAGAGTGGTAGAAAGTGGCTTTGGCAGCAGAGACAGAGGAGGAAAATGTAGAGAGGAGGGAGTGAAAGGATGCCAGGTCCGCAGGGAGGCGAGTTTTCCTCCATTTCCGCTCGGCTGCCCGGAGCCCTGTTCTGTGAGGCGTATGTATAGTGTAATTGCTGTTTATTTGTGTGTGTGTATAGATATGTATAGTGTAATTGTTTTTTAATGATATGTATAGTGTAATTGTTTTTTAATGATGTGTGTGTGTGTGTGTGTGTGTGTGTGTGTGTGTGTGTGTGTGTGTGTGTGTGTGTGTGTGTGTGTGTGTGTGTGTGTGTGTGTGTGTGTGTGTGTGTGTGTGTGTGTGTGTGTGTATACAGTGGGGCAAAAAAAGTATTTAGTCAGCCACCAATTGTGCAAGTTCTCCCACTTAAAAAGATGAGAGAGGCCTGTAATTTTCATCATAGGTACACTTCAACTATGACAGACAAAATGAGAAAAACAAAAATCCATAAAATCACATTGTAGGATTTCTTAATGAATTTATTTGCAAATTATGGTGGAAAATAAGTATTTGGTCAATAACAAAAGTTTATCTCAATACTTTGTTATATACCCTTTGTTGGCAAGTCTTCACAAGGTTTTCACACACTGTTGCTGGTATTTTGGCCCATTCCTCCATGCAGATCTCCTCTAGAGCAGTGATGTTTTGGGGCTGTTGCTGGGCAACACGGACTTTCAACTCCCTCCAAAGATTTTCTATGGGGTTGAGATCTGCAGACTGGCTAGGCCACCAGGACCTTGAAATGCTTCTTCCGAAACCACTCCTTCGTTGCCCGGGCGGTGTGTTTGGGATCATTGTCATGCTGAAAGACCCAGCCACATTTAATATTCAATGCCCTTGCTGATGGAAGGAGGTTTTCACTCAAAATCTGACGATACATGGCCCCATTCATTTTTTCCTATACACGGATCAGTCGTCCTGGTCCCTTTGCAGAAAAACAGCCCCAAAGCATGATGTTTCCACTCCCATGTTTCACAGTAGGTATGGTGTTCTTTGGATGCAACTCAGCATTCTTTGTCCTCCAAACACGACGAGTTGAGTTTTTACCAAACGTCTGGCACTGCAAGATTTGAGTCCCTGGCGGCGTAGTGTGTTACTGATGGTAGGCTTTGTTACTTTGGTCCCAGTTCTCTGCAGGTCATTCATTAGGTCCCACTGTGTGGTTCTGGGATTTATGCTCACCGTTCTTGTTATCATTTTGACCCCACGGGGTGAGATCTTGCATGGAGCCCCAGATCGAGGAAGATTATCAGTGGTCTTGTATATCTTCCATTTCCTAATAATTGATTTCTTCAAACCAAGCTGCTTACCTATTGCAGATTCAGTCTTCCCAGCCTGGTGCAGGTCTACAATTTTGTTTCTGGTGTCCTTTAACAGCTCTTTGGTCTTGGCCATAGTGGGGTTTGGAGTGTGACTGTTTGAGGTTGTGGACAGGTGTCTTTTATACTGATAAAAAGTTCAAACAGGTGCCATTAATACAGGTAACGAGTGGAGGACAGAGGAGCCTCTTAAATAAGAAGTTACAGGTCTGTGAGAGCCAGAAATCTTGCTTGTTTGGAGGTGACCAAAAATGTATTTTCCACCATGATTTGCAAATACATTCATTAAAATCCTACAATGTGATTTTCTGTATTTATTTTCTCCCTCATTTTGTCTGTCATAGTTGAAGTGTACCTATGATGAAAATTACAGGCCTCTCATCTTTTTAAGTGGGAGAACTTGCACAATTGGTGGCTGACAATACTTTTTTGCCCCACTGTATATACTGTTGATATGTATAGTGTAATTGTTGTTTATTGATGTGTTCATGCAGGGTTCATCTGCAAAAGAGAGCCTCAGCATGACTTCCTGCTTAAATAGAGGATCAATAAAATGTACCCATTCATTTCTATTTGGCACAAAATAATCTGAAACACAACCAAAATGAACTGCAAATACATCCAACAAGTTTGTAGAGTCACACGCGTGCTCTCAATATGGGACCAAATAAAACACTTTTGACTATTTTATTGACACCACCCTTGATCAGTCACTGGCTTTATCAATAAGTGCATCGAGGACGTCGTCCCCACAGTAACTGTACGTACATACCAGAACCATTTGCACTGAGCTAAAGGGTAGAGCTGCTGCTTTCAAGAAGCGGGACTCTAACCCGGAAGCTTATAAGAAATCCTGCTATGCCCTCTGACGAACCATCTAAACAGGCAAAGCATCAATACAGGACTAAGATCAAATCGTACTACACCGGCTCCGATGCTCACCAGATGTGGCAGGGCTTGCAAACCATAACAGACTACAAAGGGAAGCACAGCCGAGAGCTGCCCAGTGACACGAGCCTACCAGACGAGCTAAATAACTTCTATGCTCGCTTCGAGGCAAGTAACACTGAAACATGCATGAGAGCATCAGCTGTTCCAGATGACTGTGTGATCACGCTCTCCACAGCTGATGTAAGACCTTTTAAACAGGTCAACATTCACAAGGCTGCCGGGCCAGATGGATTACCAGAACGTGTACTCGAGCATGAGCTGACCAACTGGCAAGTGTCTTCACTGACATTTTCAACATTTCCATGTCTGAGTCTGTAATAGCAACATGTTTTAAGCAGACCACCATAGTGCCTGTGCCCAAGAACACAAAGGTAACCTGCCTAAATGACTACCGACCAATAGCACTCACATCTGTAGCCATGAAATGCTTTGAAAGGCTGGTCATAGCTCACATCAACACCATTATCCTAAAACCCTAGACCCACTCCAATTTGCATACTGCACCAACAGAACCACAGATGATGCAATCTCTATTGCACTCCACACTGCCCTTTCCTACCTGGACAAAAGTAACACCTATGTGAGAATGCTGTTCATTGACTACAGCTCAGCGTTCAACACCATAGTGCCCTAAAAGCACATCACTAAGCTAAGGACCCTGGGACTAAACACCTCCCTTTGTAACCGGATCCTGGACTTCCTGAAGGGCGCCCCCCAGGTGGTAAGGGTAGGTAACAACACATCCGCCACACTGATCCTCAACACGGGGGCCCCTCAAGGGTGTGTGCTCAGTCCCCTCCTGTACTCCCTGTTCACTCATGACTGAATGCCCAGGCACGACTCAAACACCATCATTACGTTTGCTGATGACACAACAGTGGTATCCCTGATCACAGACAACGATGAGAGCCTATAGGGAGGAGGTCAGAGACCTGACCGTGTGGTACAAGGACAACAACCACTCCCTCAACGTGATCAAGACAAAGGAGATGATTGTGGACTACAGGAAAAAAGGAGGACCGAGCATGCTCCTATTCTCATCGACGGGGCTGTAGTGGAGCAGGTTGAGAGCTTCAAGTTCCTTGATGTCCACATCACCAACAAACTAACATGGTCCAAGCACACCAAGACAGTCGTGAAGTGGGCACAACAAAACCTATTCCCCCTCAGGAGACTGAAAAGATTTGACATGGGTCCTCAGATCCTCAAGGTTTTACAGCTGCACCATCGAGAGCATCCTGACGGGTTGCATCACCACCTGGTATTACAACTGCTCGGCCTCCGACCGCAAGGCACTACAGAGGATAGTGCGTAGGGCCCAGTCCATCACTGGGGCCAAGCTCCCTGCCATCCAGGACCTCTATACCAGGTGGTGTCAGAGGAAGGCCCTAAAAATTGTCAAAGACTCCAGCCACCCTAGTCATAGACTGTTCTCTCTGCTGCCGCATGGCAAGCGGTACCAGAGCGGCCAGTATAGATCCAAGAGGCTTCTAAACAGCTTCTACCCCCAAGCCATAAGACTCCTGAACAGCTAATCAAATGACTACCCAGACTATTTGCATTGCCCCCCCCCCTTCTAAGCTGCTGCTACTCTCTGTTATTATCTATGCATAGTCACTTTAATAACTTTACCCACATGTACATATTACCTTGACACCGGTGCCCCTGCACATTGACTCTGTACCGGTACCCCCTGCATATAGCCTCCACATTGACTCTGTACCGGTACCCCCTGCATATAGCCTCCACATTGACTCTGAACCGGTACCCCCTGTATATAGCCCCGCTATTGTTATTTACTGCTGCTCTTTAATTATTTGCTATTCTTATCTCTAACTTTTTTTGTTGGTATTTTCTTAAAACTGTATTGTTGGTTAAGTGCTTGTAAGTAAGCATTTCACTGTTGTATTCGGCACATATGACAAATACAATTTGATTTAATTTGATAAAGATTACCAATAATGACTGTATAAAATAAATAATTCAAATAATGAGCTATATTGTATGCTCTAAAAAATTGCTAAATTATATTATTTTATACTAATTACAATTGCTCAAAGAACGTTTTTGTTTAACACATAATAATAACAATTTTCAAGAAGGTAGTAGTCAAAATTGTTGACATAGTTGCCATAGGCAACTTCATCTTACTTTAGTGTTTGAGGTGTTTGTGTGTAACTGTGTCTCCACCTTCCTACAGGTGTTGGCCTTGTCCCCCAACAAGTGATGTTTGCCAAGGCAACCGCAAACTTTGTCCGTCAGATTGACCCGGATGGAACTCTGATCTCTGTCTCCCGCCTTAACGACTCAGACAAATTGGTTCCCATGGCACTGGTCGTCAAGCGCAACCGTTTCTGGTTCTGGCAACAGCCCAAGTACCAGCCCTCTGGCTTCACACTCAGTCACCTGTTGTTAGGAGACAAAGAGCTCACTCCAGGTACAGTAGAGCCATGGTTACTCCTCATAAACACCTCACATTTCATATTTTGCCCATACACAGCTGTCTGAAACATATCTGGCCGTTCATACCTTACACATCTGACTTAATCCTGCTGTCTGTCTGTCTGGTCTGGTCTCGTCTCGTCTCTACTCTTCCTACGCTCTTGTCTCTGTGCTTGATCTCTCAGACGTGTCTGAGTCAGACTTCCTGTCGTATGAGGGGAGGTTTGGAGACAACCTGAGTGGGAAGCTGGACGTCAAGGCTGGGAACGTCAGTGTCAACTTGGAGGGGGGGGGCTATTCCAAGCTCCAATCATCATTCAGCAAGCTGAAGAAGCAGGATGTTGATGTACAGAAGCTACTGCTAGCCTCCAATGACAGGTGGAGTGTTGTAACAATGTGCAAATAGTTTAAGTACAAAAGGGAAATAAATATGTGTTGTATTTACAATGGTGTTTGTTCTTCACTGGTTAACCTTTTCTTGTGGCAACAGGTCACAAAGCTTGCTGCTGTGATGGCAAACTGGTATTTCATCCAATAGTTATGGATGGGAGTTTATCAAAAATCTCTGTCTCTCTCTCTCCCCTTGTCTCGATCTCTCTCCCTCTTTCTTTCTCTCAATTCAGAGGGCTTTATTGGCATGGGAAACATATTTACGTTGCCAAAGCAAGTGAAATAGATAATAAACAAAAGTGAAATAAACAATCAAAAATTCAGTTAACATTACACTCACAAAAGTTTCAAAGGAATATAGTCATTTCATATGTAATACTATGGCTATGTACAGGGTTATAACGATGTGCAAATAGTTTGTGTTTCTCTCTCTATCTCTGTTTGTGTTTCCTTCCTCACACCAGACCCAGTCTCTCCAGTTGTCTTCATGTACAGCCCTCTCAACCTCTTTAACCCCCCTCTCTCTGTGTGTAGGGTAGTGGACATGCAGCATGGTCTAGTGCAGCAGTGTCAGAAGCATACGGAGGTGTTTGCTGTGTTGAAGGAGAGGGTCCTAACCACCACCCCCTGCTCCATCTCAGAACAGGTCCAGGAACAGGGCACCTGCCAGAGGGTTCTGGGACTACTGGGCAACCTGGGGACACATGCTGTACAGGTGGGTTATTATACGTGTAGCTGGAAACGGCTGATTTTTAGGCCTACAGAGGCCCATTATCAGCAACCATCACTCCTGTGTTCCAATGGCACGTTGTTAACTCATCCAAGTTTATAATTTTAAAGGCTAATTGATCATTAGAAAAACCCTTTTGCAATTATGTTAGCATAGCTGAAAACTGTTGTTATGCTTAAAGAAGCAATAAAACTGGCCTTTTTAGACTAGTTGAGTATCTGGAGCATCAGCAGTTGTGGGTTCGATTACAGCCTCAAAATGTCCAAAAACAAAGACCTTTCTTCTGAAAGTCGTCAGGTGTGTTTGCAGGAGAATGGCAGTATAGAGATGGACAGTAACGTTTCCTTGGAGATTCCCCCTCTCACTGTCATCGCCTACAGCCTCATAGAGTTAGAGGTCAGGAAAGACGGACACTATGGTGAGTGTGTGTCTGTGTGTAGTTGTATCATGAAAGGCTGTGTGTGATGTGTGTGACCTACTGCTATAGGTACTATTACATTGCGGTTCTACATGGTGAATGAATAATTGTCTTTCATTCTCTCTCTCTTTCTCTCTCTATTGTCAGAGCTGTGTCTCCAGCATGGTACTCTGGGAGGATTCGAGGCAGACTCTGGGAGGACCTCGCCATCCCAGGATTCCTTTGACGCCCTGTGTGTAGTGGACGGGCTGGAGTGGATGGAGAAGGAGATTCCTGAAGGAGCACCACTCGGCACACTGCAGAAAAGTATGCATTTCTTTATCCATCCAGCCACTCATTCATTCATTGCTGATACAGGTCAGTTGATAATTGAGTTCCCTTTTATTGTTGACGTTGAGATATACAGCAGTTGATTTGACCAACATGTGTTTGTGTGTGATATTGTGTCAATATATAAAACAGGAAGTGAAATCTGTTGACAGCTATTCCACTAAAGAAATTGAGAATTGTCTTCTTCTTTTCATCAAATAAATGATACTGAGAGAGGAAGTGCAGTGCTGAGTTTGTAACTTTGGATAAAATATTTAATGTAACAATTGTGATTTACGTTGTGATTTTTCACACAGAAACAGACTGAGAGAAATATTCCTCTTAGCATTATTTAGTGGTCTGGTCATTCTGTCATCAGTGATGTGCCATCAGAAAAGTGAGCCTAAGAGTCAAGCTCTGATTGGTTATTTATCTCTCTCTCCCCTACAGACTTGCAGGGGTTGGACTTGGAGGTCTATGCAGGTCAGTTAGCGGTTCTCCCAGAGTCGACCCGGTTAGCTCTGTTCCAAAGACTCCTGGACGTTCTAGTGGACAGAACCACACTCTCAGTTCTGGAACACATGGTAAGTGTCACAGGGCCCAGGGCCAAATGTAGTGCATTATAAAGGTATAAGGGGGCCATTTCGAATGCAGCCCTTGTCTGATGGCATTGTTTGGTGGAGTTTTTAGACCAGGCATAGTCATATCTGACACAGTATGATTTGGCAATGATTCTCTCTCTCTCTCTTAGTTGGAGGGGTTGTGCAGAGGTGAGGAACCTGACCCTGCAGAGGTAAATCAATTAGCTGTGACTCAAAACAAATCTGTTTTCGCCCTATTGGACCTGGTCCAGAAAGGCCCAACCAATGAGATACAGGCTGACAGAGCCTCCGCCTCCCCTCACCTGACCGCCACTCATCTGCTGGTCAGCGCCTTGGAGGGTGAGTGTATGTGTGAGTGAGAGTGAGAGTGTGTTGCATTCTCTAACCCCTGTGTGTTGCATTTCTGTAGCGTTGCCTGAAGCTGCTCTGACTCTGCTGGGAGAATCTAGCCCTGATGTCCTGGAAGCTCTCAACACTCTGGTCAGTATGATTTTATTCACTATATGATTCACTAGTCACTTTAAACGACTCACCATTCAATACTGAAGCCCTCAACCCTCTGGTCAGTCTGATTCAAATCACTTTATGATTCAAGAGTGACTTTATACAACTCACAATTCACTATTCCTGATTCACAAATAAGGCTTTGATATGAATACTCTGGGCAAAACATGGACAGAAATAATGAATCAGACACTCGTCATTATCTATTCCACTGTAGACCCGGTAACTCTTATCAACCTGCGTTGTCTGTCCCACAGGTGACCAAGCTAAAGGTAAACAGTCAGTCCCTCCCCCTTGAGTCGCTGCCCCTCCCCCTACAGGATGAGGGGGCATTCCATTGGGCAGAGCAGCTCCTCTTCTCCTCCAAAGTGACGCTGCGGAGAGAGACTGACAGGATGTGGGCGGAGACAGGAAGAAAGCCAGGAGTGTTTCCATTGGTCATGTGCATCGCTGTGCAGGGACTGACATCTCTGTATGCTGGTAAAGGGTAGCATGCATAGATGGATGGATGGGTATGTTTAAAATGTATTACGTTTTATCAATTCCAGTCCATCGCTTGTGTGTTTGCCCTATATACAGTCGTGGCCACAAGTTTTGAGAATGACACAAATATTAATTTCCACAAAGTTTGCTGCTTCAGTGTCTTTAGATATTTTTGCCAGATGTGACTATGGAATACTGAAGTATAATTACAAGCATTTCATAGGCTTTTATTGACAATTACATGAAGTTGATGCAAAGAGTCAATATTTGCAGTGTTGACCCTTCTTTTTCAAGACCTCTGCAATCCGCCCTGGCATGCTGTCAATTAACTTCTGGGCCACATCCTGACTGATGGCAGCCCATTCTTGCATAATCAATGCTTGGAGTTTGTCAGAATTTGTGGGTTTTTGTTTGTCCACTTGCATCTTGAGGATTGACCACAAATTCTCAATGGGATTAAGGTCTGGGGAGTTTCCTGGCCATGGACCCAAAATATCGTTGTGTTGTTCCCCGAGCCACTTAGTTATCACTTTTGCCTTATGACAAGGTGCTCCATCATGCTGGAAAAGGCATTGTTCGTCACCAAACTGTTCCTGGATGGTTGGGAGAAGTTGCTCACGGAGGATGTGTTGGTACCATTCTTTATTCATGTCTGTGTTCTTCGGCAAAATTGTGAGTGAGCCCACTCCCTTGGCTGAGAAGCAACCCCACACTTGAATGGCCTCAGGATGCTGGACTGATGTTAGCGCTCACCTTGTCTTCTCCGGACAAGCTTTTATCCGGATGCCCCAAACAATCGGAAAGGGGATTCATCAGAGAGAATGACTTTACCCCAGTCCTCAGCAGTCCAATCCCTGTACCTTTTGCAGAATATCAGTCTGTCCCTGATGTTTTTCCTGGAGAGAAGTGGCTTCTTTGCTGCCCTTCTTGACACCAGGCCATCCTCCAAAAGTCTTCACCTCACTGTGCGTGCAGTTAAACTCACACCTGCCTGCTGCCATTCCTGAGCAAGCTCTGTATTGGTGGTGCTCCGATCCCGCAGCTGAATCAACTTTAGGAGACGGTCCTGGCACTTGCTGGACTTTCTTGGGCTCCCTGAAGCCTTCTTCACAACAATTGAACCGCTCTCCTTGAAGTTCTTGATGATCCAATAAATGGTTGATTTAGGTGCAATCTTACTGGCAGCAATATCCTTGCCTGTGAAGCCCTTTTTGTGCAAACCAATGATGACGGTTCCTTGCAGGTAACCATGATTGACAGAGGAAGAACAATGATTCCAAGCACCACCCTCCTTTTGAAGCTTCCAGTCTGTTATTCAAACTCAATCAGCATGACAGAGTGATCTCCAGCCTTGTGCTCGTCAACACTCACACCTGTGGTAACAAAAGAATCCCTGACATGAAGTCTGCTGGTCCTTTTGTGGCAGGACTGAAATGCAGTGGAAATGTTTTAATGTGATTTGCATGGCAAAGAGGGACTTTGCAATTCATCTGATCACTCTTCATAACATTCTGGAGTATCTGCAAATTGCCATCATACAAACTGAGGCAGCAGACTCTGTGAAAATTAATATTTGTGTCATTCTCAAAACCATTGGCCATGACTGTACACTCAATGAATTTTGTATTTTTGGAGACACTTATAAAAAGCTGTAAGAGAATCTACTCCAGAATAGATTTTCAGAAACTTTAATGTGTTTGGAAAGAAGTTGAAAGCCGAAGTCATTTGTGATTGAGTCGACATACCATTTACCGTGAACACCGTCTCCACTAAAGCAGGAGAATTGCCTTAAAATGTAAAGCTGAACTTATGCAATGCGGATTGAATAGAGCCCTCACAGTATATTACCTCTACATTTAATGTAGAAGTGTTTATAAAT
Organism: Oncorhynchus keta; assembly: GCF_023373465.1. NCBI lineage: Eukaryota > Metazoa > Chordata > Actinopteri > Salmoniformes > Salmonidae > Oncorhynchus > Oncorhynchus keta. The sequence goes on from NC_068439.1 coordinate 17,077,688, forward strand.
ATAGTATATTCTTATTTTACAATAAAAGTGACTCAAATGACACAATGCATAATTTTGTACTGAAGAATGTTTGTTTCAAATGCTTGTTTTGTTTTTCACGTTTTGTGTTTGCTTTTCATGTATTGTGCAATTGATGTGTATATAGTTACAGGTAACTGCCAAAATAAAGGAAACATCAACATAAAGTGTCTTAATATAGTATTGGTCCACCGCAATCCAGAACAGTTTCAATGTGCCTTGGCATGATTCTACAAGTGTCTGGAACTCTATTGGAGGGATGCGACACCATTCTTCCACCAGAAATGTCATCATTTGGTGTTTTTTGTTATAGTGGTGGAAAACGCTGTCTCAGGCGCCACTCCAGAATCTTCCATGAGTTTAATTGGGTTGAGATCTGATGTCTTGAGACGACCACGGCATATGGCTGACATCGTTTTCATGCTCAACAAACCTTTCAGGCACATCTTGTGCCCTGTGGGTGGGGGCATTGTCATCCTATGGGGGCATAGCCATGGTAGCCAAAATATCCAGCATTTTTATACATGACCCTAAGCATGATGGGATGTTAATTGCTTAATTAACTCAGGAACCACACATGTGTGGAAGCACCTGCTTTAAATATGCTTTGTATCCCTGTTTGTATTATCTTGGCAGTTTCCTGTCTATTGCCTCTAAGACAGGAAGTCAAAGCATATTGCTATTTGTGTAAAATTATACAGCTTTTTAATAATATAATCAATATGTTGCATTTCATCATTTCACAGTTCTACGTAGTTGCAATGCTGCCACTAAACTATGCATTCTGTGTTTTTAATCAAATGTACTGTATATTTATGAACCATCCATTGTCTCTGAATGGTGTTAAATATGAACTAAACATAGCCATTACCCAAAACAACAAAGGACAAATACTTTCCAGATGAATTTCTGTCAATTTAATGTAACAATGTATTGCTTTAGAGATGTATTTCACAACACAAGGTTGTTGTAGGACACCAGTTGGGACTTTGTTCAGAATGACCACAGAAAACAGTCAGAATATAGTATTTGGGTTACAGCACAGGAGGGCTTTGGTGCTTTGACACCGGAGGAGGACTGTGGGAGACACTGGGGGAGGACTGTGGGAGACACTGGGGGAGGACTGTGGGAGACACTGGGGGAGGACTGTGGGAGACACTGGGGGAGGACTGTGGGAGACACTGGGGGAGGACTGTGGGAGACACTGGAGGAGGACTGTGGGAGACACTGGGGGAGGACTGTGGGAGACACTGGGGAGGACTGTGGGAGACACTGGGGGAGGACTGTGGGAGACACTGGAGGAGGACTGTGGGAGACACTGGAGGAGGACTGTGGGAGACACTGGAGGAGGACTGTGGGAGACACTGGAGGAGGACTGTGGGAGACACTGGAGGAGGACTGTGGGAGACACTGGGGGAGACACTGGGGGAGGACTGTGGGAGACACTGGAGGAGGGCTGTGGGAGACACTGGGGGAGGACTGTGGGAGACACTGGAGGAGGGCTGTGGGAGACACTGGGGGAGGACTGTGGGAGACACTGGGGAGGACTGTGGGAGACACTGGGGGAGGACTGTGGGAGACACTGGGGAGGACTGTGGGAGACACTGGGGAGGACTGGGGAGACACTGGAGGAGGACTGTGGGAGGGAGAAGGACTGTGGGGGAGACACCGGAGGAGGACTGTGGGAGACACCGGGGAGACACTGGAGGGGGGGCTGTGGGAGACACTGGAGGAGGACTGTGGGAGACACTGGGGAGGACTGTGGGAGACACCGGGGGAGGACTGTGGGAGACACCGGAGGAGGACTGTGGGAGACACTGGAGGAGGACTGTGGGAGACACTGGAGGAGGACTGTGGGAGACACTGGAGGAGGACTGTGGGAGACACTGGAGGAGGACTGTGGGAGACACTGGGGGAGGACTGTGGGAGACACTGGGGGAGGACTGTGGGAGACACTGGAGGAGGACTGTGGGAGACACCGGGGGAGACACTGGAGGAGGGCTGTGGGAGACACTGGAGGAGGACTGTGGGAGACACTGGGGAGGACTGTGGGAGACACTGGGGGAGGACTGTGGGAGACACTGGAGGAGGACTGTGGGAGACACTGGAGGAGGACTGTGGGAGACACTGGAGGAGGACTGTGGGAGACACTGGAGGAGGACTGTGGGAGACACTGGAGGAGGACTGTGGGAGACACTGGAGGAGGAGACACTGGAGGAGGGCTGTGGGAGACACTGGAGGAGGACTGTGGGAGACACTGGGGAGGACTGTGGGAGACACTGGGGAGGACTGTGGGAGACACTGGGGAGGACTGTGGGAGACACTGGGGAGGACTGTGGGAGACACTGGGGAGGACTGTGGGAGACACTGGGGGAGGACTGTGGGAGACACTGGAGACACCGGGGAGGAGGACTGTGGGAGACACTGGGGAGGACTGTGGGAGACACTGGGGAGGACTGTGGGAGACACCTGGGGAGGACTGTGGGAGACACCTGTGGGGGGGAGGACTGTGGGAGACACCGGGGAGGACTGTGGGAGACACCTGGGGGAGGACTGTGGGAGACACCTGGGGAGGACTGTGGGAGACACTGGGGGGAGGACTGTGGGAGACACTGGGGAGGACTGTGGGAGACACTGGAGTAGGACTGTGGGAGACACCTGGGGGAGGACTGTGGGAGACACTGGAGGAGGACTGTGGGAGACACCGGGGAGGACTGTGGGAGACACCGGGGAGGACTGTGGGAGACACTGGAGGAGGACTGTGGGAGACACCGGGGGAGGACTGTGGGAGGGAGACACTGGGGAGGACTGTGGGAGACACCGGAGGAGGGCTTTGGGAGACACTGGAGGAGGACTGTGGGAGACACTGGGGGAGGACTGTGGGAGACACCGGGGGAGGACTGTGGGAGACACTGGTGGAGGACTGTGGGAGACACTGGGGGAGGACTGTGGGAGTCACCGGGGGAGGACTGTGGGAGACACCGGGGGAGGACTGTGGGAGACACCGGGGGAGGACTGTGGGAGACACCGGAGGAGGACTGTGGGAGACACCGGGGGAGGACTGTGGGAGACACCGGGGGAGGACTGTGGGAGACACCGGAGGAGGACTGTGGGAGACACCGGAGGAGGACTGTGGGAGACACTGGAGGAGGACTGTGGGAGACACTGGGGGAGGACTGTGGGAGACACGGGAGGAGGACTGTGGGAGACACTGGAGGAGGGCTTTGGTGCTTTGACACCGGAGGAGGACTGTGGGAGACACTGGAGGAGGACTGTGGGAGACACTGGGGGAGGACTGTGGGAGACACTGGGGGAGGACTGTGGGAGACACCGGAGGAGGGCTTTGGTGCTTTGACACCGGAGGAGGACTGTGGGAGACACTGGAGGAGGACTGTGGGAGTCACGGAGGAGGACTGTGGGAGACACTGGAGGAGGACTGTGGGAGACACTGGAGGAGGACTGTGGGAGACACTGGAGGAGGGCTTTGGTGCTTTGACACCGGAGGAGGACTGTGGGAGACACCGGAGGAGGACTGTGGGAGACACTGGGGGAGGACTGTGGGAGACACTGGAGGAGGGCTTTGGTGCTTTGACACCGGAGGAGGACTGTAGGAGACACCGGAGGAGGACTGTGGGATAGTATTGTTTCGTGCCACATCAACTAATTAAAAAACGTCAAGCACCTTACATACAGATCAGGGTAGATGGTGAATGGTAAAAGCAGGATGTAGTCTGTTCAATATAGAAAACACAAAGCAAAGGATTATATGAGACAAAAATAGTCACTAAGCTAAAAATGATCATCATAGCCACAAAAGACAGTGAATCCTACGGTAGTAAAAGAAAGACGAAGAAACACCGTGTTTAGATGCTGATATTCAATAGTACAATGTAAAGTGTAAAGCCCTTTTCCTTTCATTCTCTTTGTAGGATATGTGAGGGATAGAAATTCAGACAAGTTCATTTTTGCTGAGGTCACAATTCTAAAGAGGTAAATACAAACGTCAGGGGGGGTAGCCTAACAGTACACTGGTATTTGGGGGGGTCTACGACAATCACACAAGGGGTGTCCACAGGATTTGGTCTGAGACACACTAGTTGTCATAGCAATGACATGCGGCGTAAAAAGGTTTCCTTGGCAACACTGCTCAGAGTTCTGGAATATTGCATAGTGTCTCATCTTCATTATTGACCTGTGTTGATATAACAATAATAAATACTCTTTCTAGAGCAGTCCCCAGACAAGAAGAGAAAACATCATTCGTTCTCATGGATACAACTACAAAAAAACTAACGTAAAAACAAATAAATTAAAAAATATGGCTCAAATGTTTGGCCTTGATGTTTATTTTTTCATGTTTTTGAATTCCAGGTTGGTATGAATAGAAAGATTTTTCGTAAAAAGTTACAAAATACCAAAATATATAAGAAGTCTTTCCCTTGCATTGTGTGCAGGAAGTAAGGAGAGAGGAGGAGGCGCTTGGTTTGGTTGGTTCCCCCCATCAGAGTACCACAGATTACCAACCCCCTTTCTCATGTCCTTTCCCCTGCCTCGGTGGTTGAACACACACAGTCAAGTTGACCCAGTTAGACAGTGTCCGGTAGGGGTTCAGTAGACCCAGTTAGACAGTGTCCGGTTGGGGTTCAGTAGACCCAGCTAGACAGTGTCCGGTAGGGGTTCAGTAGACCCAGTTAGACAGTGTCCGGTAGGGGTTCAGTAGACCCAGCTAGACAGTGTCCGGTAGGGGTTCAGTAGACCCAGTTAACGGGGACCCACTGTGGTTCGGAGCAGAGTTTGTCGACGGCAGCCTGTAGCGTCTCGAAGGCGCGATCCAGGTTGTCGTTGGTGATGATGAGGTCGAAGTAGTGGTTGTAGGCCCTCTGGATACGAGCACTCTCATCAACAGTCTTCCTCAGATCCACATCCTGACAGAGACAGAGGGTGAGTGTGTGTGTGAACCTTACTGTGATGCAGTATGGGTAACAAGTACACTATGTGAGTGTTGTATGTTCTAGCAAGATAATGTTCCATAAAAACCTGTGTTACGCCCTGAAATCATATTACAATGGAAGGATACCAGAAAGCAACATGTGAAAATACTCTAGGAATAAGTGGTTGTGTCTATGCCCAGGAAAAGGTCCTGACCGTGAGTTGTTTGGTGGTGATTCCAGCGTCCACCGTAGCTTTGTGCATGGCCTTGAGCGTCTCATACTCTGGTGCTGCGATGAACACCACATACGGCATGAACTCTGCTGTCTTTAGTACCTTCAGAGCCTACTGTCCAGACAGAGAGGGTCAGTGAACCAGCTACAGATGACAAACACATCCAACAGAGAGACAGACACACACAGACAGGAAGGCAGGCTGACAGAGAGACAGGCAGATATCCACAGACAGGCAGGAAACCACAGGCACATATGTACAGTATCTCATACTAGGATTCTATCTGGAATTGAAAGGTGTTGTTTTACAGTAAAACTATGTTGCACTTTTTAAATGCACTACAACGTTTTATTTGATTGTGACCTGTGGGTTGACGTCTAGGATGCAGGTTCGTCTCGTGTCCACCACCTCGTGGATGGAGTCCATCTTGGTTCCGTAGAGGTTCCCGTCGTACTCGCCGTGCTCCAGGTAACGGCCCGCCTTCACGTCCGCCTCCATCTCCGTCCGTGTTACGAACTGGTATGAGTTACCGTCCAGCTCATCGTCACGGGGACGCCGGGAGGTGACTGAGGAAGGAGCGGTGGATGGAAGAGAGGAGCGACAAGAACAGAGAGACAGTTAGAGAGAAGCGAGAGGGAGGAGAGATAAGAAAAGAGAGAGAGAGTTAGAGAGAAGAAAGAGGGAGGAGAGATAATAAGAGACAGATGAGAGAGAAGCGAGAGAGAGAGAGTGAGAGAGAAGAAAGAGAGAGAGAGAGAGTTAGAGAGAAGAAAGAGGGAGGAGAGATAATAAGAGACAGATGAGAGAGAACGCATATGAATGAGTGAAGAGAAGAGTGGAGCATTGGGGGAAGCTCACGAGTCAGTCTGACTTAAAACATTCAAATTAAACATTCTATTGGGTTTCTGTCTGATCTGACAGAGAGTACTGAGCGTACAGTGGTCCATTAGGTTCTGGAGGGGGGTTCTAGCATAGAAATAGAATTAGAACAGTAATTACACCAGTAATTACAACAGTAATTACAACAATAATTACACCAGCAATTACAACAGTAATTACAACAGTATGGGTTGCAGACTCACAGGGGATGGTGGTTCCGAAGTGTGTTGGGTTGAGGACCACCAGTCGGTTCTTGAGGCTACGGCGGCCCACTCCCTGCGCTCCAATCAGAACCAAGGTCTTCCTCTGGAACGGGGGCATCTTGGCCACCTCCTCATAGATCTGCAGCTCGTGCCTATCAAACTCTACCCTCAGCCAATCACAGAGAGGAACACAGGAGAGTTAGCCAATCAGACAGGAGAATGTAGAGTTGTCAGTCAATAAGGGAAGGGAATGTGGACATAAACAGTCGATCAGTAAATGGGGAACTACACAAGTCAGGAAGTAAAAGAGTGAGCCCGAGCACAAACAACCAATGACAAGAATGAGCCCTGACAGATTTAGCCAATGAGAGAAGGGTATGAATTCTTACCTGCGTTCCTGGCTGTTAGGTACATCATTTTTTTCTTTTTCTTTCCAGTTATTGTACCACACAGGATCCCTGTTGACACACGTCAGTACATATCAATACACACCAGTACACATTAATACACATCAGTACACATCGACACACATCAATACACATCAACACACATCAATACACATCAGTACACATCAACACACATCAATACACATCAACACACATCAGTACACATTAATACACATCAGTACACATCAACACACATCAATACACATCAACACACATCAATACACATCAGTACACATCAACACACATCATTACACATCAGTACACATTAATACACATCAGTACACATCAACACACGTCAGTACACATCAGTACACATCAATACACATCATTATACATCAATACACATCATTATACATCAATGCACATCAACACACATCAGTACACATCAATACACATCAATACACATCAACACACATCATTACACATCAGTACACATTAATACACATCAATACACATCAACACACATCAATACACATCAACACACATCAATACACATCAGTACACATTAATACACATCAGTACACATCAACACACATCAATACACATCAACACACATCAATACACATCAGTACACATCAACACACATCAATACACATCAGTACACATTAATACACATCAGTACACATCAACACACGTCAATACACATCAGTACACATCAATACACATCAGTACACATCAATACACATCAGTACACATCAACACACATCAATACACATCAACACACATCATTACACATCAGTACACATCAACACACATCATTACACATCAGTACACATTAATACACATCAGTACACATCAACACACGTCAGTACACATCAGTACACATCAATACACATCATTATACATCAATACACATCATTATACATCAATGCACATCAACACACACCAACAACACACCAATACACATCAACACACATGAACACACATGAACACACATGAACACACATGAACACACGTCAATACAAACATCAATAAGTGCAAGCAAGTGTTCCCTATCTGTCTTTGCATCTGAAGGCCACAAGGGGGCAGGCTCAACCCATTCTAAGGTAACAATCTATTAAATCATTATGACTTCATTGGCTGGCCTCACAGTTTAAAGACAAACTAAACTATTTCAAGTAAGTGCTCTCCACTGTCATGGATGTGTCATGGAAAAGGTCCTCTCAGAGTTGCTCAGAGCATGAGTCAGTCAGCTCAGTTCAAATCAAATTATATTCATCACATGCACTGAATACAACAGGTGTAGACTTTACTGTAAAATGTTTATTTACGAGCCCTTTCCCAACAATGCAGAATTAAAAAAGTAAGAACAATTTGAAACACATTTCTAAATAAACAGTAACCAAATAAAATATCAATAAAGAGACTATATAGATAGAGTACTGGTAGCGAGTCAATGTGCAAGGGCACCATGAAGTATGGTAGATGTAGGTAGGGGTGAAGGTAAAGTGACCAGTCAATCACGATAGATAATAAACAGAGTAGCTGCAGCGTATGTGAAGAGTGTGAAAGTGTGTCTACGGGTGTGTGGTGTCAATATGCGTGTGTGTGTGTGGTGTCAATATGCGTGTGTGTGTGTGTGTCAATATGCATGTGTGTGTGTGTGTGTGTGTGTGTGTGTGTGTGTGTGTGTGTGTGTGTGTGTGTGTGTGTGTGTGTGTGTGTGTGTGTGTGTGTGTGTGTGTGTGTGTGTCAGTATGCATGTGTGTGTGTGTGTGTGTGTGCGTCCAGTGCGTGTGCGTGTGCGTGTGTGCGGGTGTGTGTGTGTGTGTGTGTGTGTGTGTGTGTGTGTGTGTGTGTGTGGGTAGAGTCCAGTGAGTGTGCGGGTAGAGTCCAGTGAGTGTGCGGGTAGAGTCCAGTGAGTGTGCGGGTAGAGTCCAGTGAGTGTGCGGGTAGAGTCCAGTGAGTGTGCGGGTAGAGTCCAGTGAGTGTGCGGGTAGAGTCCAGTGAGTGTGCGGGTAGAGTCCAGTGAGTGTGCGGGTAGAGTCCAGTGAGTGTGCGGGTAGAGTCCAGTGAGTGTGCGGGTAGAGTCCAGTGAGTGTATGGGTAGAGTCCAGTGAGTGTGCGGGTCGAGTCCAGTGAGTGTGCGGGTAGAGTCCAGTGAGTGTGCGGGTAGAGTCCAGTGATTGTGCGGGTAGAGTCCAGTGAGTGTGCGGGTAGAGTCCAGTGAGTGTGCGGGTAGAGTCCAGTGAGTGTGCGGGTAGAGTCCAGTGAGTGTGCGGGTAGAGTCCAGTGAGTGTGCGGGTAGAGTCCAGTGAGTGTGCGGGTAGAGTCCAGTGAGTGTGCGGGTAGAGTCCAGTGAGTGTGCGGGTAGAGTCCAGTCTATGACTTGGGTGGCTGGAGTCGTTGACAGTTTAGCGCATCTTGCTGAAATGGAGCAAAGAGGCAAAGTAAAGCCTACCTGAGCCGTCAAAGTCTCGTGGGACGAAGGCTTTCCTCTTCTCCTCCAGAAACTGACTGGGGATCAGTCCAGTGGCTCCACCAACTACATGACATGCCTAATACAGGACAGAGCACATCAGATATCAGAACCAGTCTCACTCAACCAGTAGAAATCAGTATACAACCAGTAGAAATCAGTATACAACCAGTAGAAATCAGTATACAACCAGTAGAAATCAGTATACGACCAGTAGAAATCAGTATACAACCAGTAGAAATCAGTATACGACTAGTAGAAATCAGTATACGACTAGTAGAAATCAGTATACGACTAGTAGAAATCAGTATACGACCAGTAGAAATCAGTATACGACTAGTAGAAATCAGTATACGACCAGTAGAAATCAGTATACGACTAGTAGAAATCAGTATACAACTAGTAGAAATCAGTATACGACCAGTAGAAATCAGTATACGACTAGTAGAAATCAGTATACGACTAGTAGAAATCAGTATACGACTAGTAGAAATCAGTATACGACCAGTAGAAATCAGTATACGACCTGTAGAAATCAGTATACGACTAGTAGAAATCAGTATACGACTAGTAGAAATCAGTATACGACTTGTAGAAATCAGTATACGACTAGTAGAAATCAGTATACGACTTGTAGAAATCAGTATACGACTAGTAGAAATCAGTATACGACCAGTAGAAATCAGTATACGACCAGTAGAAATCAGTATACGACTTGTAGAAATCAGTATACGACCAGTAGAAATCAGTATACGACCAGTAGAAATCAGTATACGACTAGTAGAAATCAGTATACGACTAGTAGAAATCAGTATACGACTAGTAGAAATCAGTATACGACCAGTAGAAACCAGTATACGACCAGTAGAAACCAGTATACGACCAGTAGAAACCAGTATACGATCAGTAGAAATCAGTATACAACTAGTAGAAACTAGTATACAACTAGTTGAAATTAGTATACAACCAGTAGAAATCAGTATACGACCAGTAGAAATCAGTATACGATCAGTAGAAATCAGTATACGACTAGTAGAAACTAGTATACAACTAGTTGAAATTAGTATACAACCAGTAGAAATCAGTATACGACCAGTAGAAATCAGTATACAACCAGTAGAAATCAGTATACGACCTGTAGAAACTAGTATACAACCAGTAGAAATCAGTATACGACCTGTAGAAACTAGTATACAACCAGTAGAAATCAGTATACGACCAGTAGAAATCAGTATACGACCTGTAGAAATCAGTATACGACCAGTAGAAATCAGTATACGACCAGTAGAAATCAGTATACGACCAGTAGAAATCAGTATACGACCAGTAGAAATCAGTATACGACCAGTAGAAACCAGTATACGACCAGTAGAAATCAGTATACGACCAGTAGAAACCAGTATACGACCAGTAGAAACCAGTATACGACCAGTAGAAACCAGTATACGACCAGTAGAAACCAGTATACAACTAGTAGAAATCAGTATACGACCAGTAGAAACCAGTATACGACCAGTAGAAACCAGTATACGACTAGTAGAAATCAGTATACAACTAGTTGAAATTAGTATACAACCAGTAGAAACCAGTATACGACCAGTAGAAACCAGTATACGACCAGTAGAAACCAGTATACGACCAGTAGAAACCAGTATACAACTAGTAGAAATCAGTATACGACCAGTAGAAACCAGTATACGACCAGTAGAAACTAGTATACGACCAGTAGAAACCAGTATACGACCAGTATACACCCTGTAAAACAACACATATCATACTACTATGACTGACCCTGTAAAACAACACATATCATACTATTATAACTGACCCTGTAAAACAACACATATCCCTGCACCTATCATACTACTTACTATAACTGACCCTGTAAAACAACACATATCATACTACTATGACTGACCCTGTAAAACAACACATTCAAAACCAGTAGAGACCAGTACAAACCAGCAGAGTACAGTGAACCACCAGTAGACAACATTAAAAACCAGTACATAAAAACAGTTAGTTGTTGTTTTTGAGGATGTGGTCTGTAAATGTGTGGTGTGGATGTATAAAATCTAGTGGAGGAGAATGTCCTCTTGAAACACGTCATCATCATCACCTGCCACCAGTTGGGGTCCTCTCTGTTGACAATCTGAAGGAGGTCCCCCCTCTTGAAGCCAATCCCCGCCTCTCGACACGGGATCAGATGGTCATTGGCTGGATCGTAGTCAAAGTGTGGTTGCACGTACACCTGAGAAAAGGGAGGTATGATGGTAATCAATGGTGCTTCTACAAACAACCTAAAACTATATGAAGTCAATCTGAGTGTCTCTATTTGCAACAGCTAGGTAGATAATGTTGGTGTAATGATTTGCATTTTGAAATGTTAGAGATTAGACTGAAGTTTTGGTTTAAACCAGAATTAAAGGGCAACTGAACGTAAAACAATACTTCTCAGGTTGAAAATGGCCAATGTGGCATTGATATTAGTCAGAAACATTTATTCCAGTGCCAAAACTTACTAAAAGGTGTAAGAATATTTGGATCAGTACATTCCAAAGTCGGTATATTCCAAAACTGAGTTGTGTGAGATTTGTGTAATTGAGGTAGTCAAGACTTAGCCCACTGGGTACAGACATCAATTCAACGCCTATTCCACAAGGTGGAAACAACGTTGATTCAACCAGTGTGTACCCAGTGGGAGCTACATGAGGGTTGGGTTTGGATTCCCATCATGCCCACTTGCCCACTAACTTGGGATTGTAATAGATAAAGTTGTGAAACAAAACGGCACAGAAGCACACAGTGACTTGAGAAGCTGATTTAGCTAACGTAGCCTGCTGGCTCAATGTGCCAGTTAGCTAGCTTCATTGACAAACACATAGATGGAACTTTAGCTAGCGAGTGATTTGGGGCACTGATAAACAGTGTGTAACTTGTGCATGATGTACAATAGATTTACAATAGTTTGACGGTGCTTATCATGAAGTTGTTTACCTGTATACCTATACCAGAAATCAGTCATGAGTGCAGTCAGCAGCAGCTGACCCAATACTGTCTGCAGTGCACACAGACTAGTTTTCATGCACATGTTTTAACTACTGCACCAAACTAGTTAGCTGTAAAACTGCTTGACTAAGACCTCCTCGGCAAAAACTGTACAATGTATTAGATTACTTGATTTATTTGAGATGAATTCTGACTATTTTAAGGAAGAAGTAGTGGCTTTGTTGTTGCTATGGTGACTTAAGGGGGACAAATGATTTTTTCCTTCATCAATCTACACACAATACCCCATAATGTCAAAGTGAAAACAGGTTTTTAGATATTTTTTTTACACATGTATTCAAACTTAAAAGACAGAAATACCTTATTTACATAAAGCATTCAGACCCTTTGCTATGAGACTCGAAATTGAGCTCAGGTGCATCCTTTTTCCATTGATCAGCCTTGAGATGTTTCTACAACTTGATTGGAGTCCAACTGTTGTAAATTCAATTCATTGGACATGATTTGGAAAGGCACACACCTGTCTATATAAGGTCCCACAGTTGGCAGGGCATGTCAGAGCAAACACTAAGCCAAGAATTGAAGGAATTGTCCGTAGAGCTCAGAGACAGGATTCTGTCGAGCCACAGATCTGGGGAAGGGTACCAAAACATTTATGCAGCATTGAAGGTCCCAAAGAACACAGTGGCCTCCATCATTCTTAAATGAAAGAAGTTTGGAACCAAAACGACTCTTCCGAGAGCTGTCCGCCCAGTCAAACTGACCAATCAGGAGAGAAGGGCCGAAGTGACCAAGAACCCAATGGCCACTCTGACAGAGCTCCAGAGTTCCTCTGCGGAGATGGGAGAACCTTCCAGAAGGACAACCATCTCTGCAGCACTCCAACAATCAGGGCTTTATGGTAAAGTGGCCAGATGGAAGCCACTCCTCAGTAAAAGGCACATGACAGCCCGCTTGGAGTTTACAAAAGGCACCTTAAGGACTCTCAGACCACGAGAAACAAGATTCTCTGGTCTGATGAAACCAAGATTGAAATCTTTGGCCTGAATGCCAAGCGTCATGTCTGGAGGAAACCTGGCACCATCCCTACGATGAAGCATGGTGGTGGCAGCATCATGCTGTGGGGATGTCTTTCAGTGGCAGAGACTGGGAGACTAATCAGGATCGAGGGAAAGATGAGCGGAGGAAAGTACAGAGGGATCCTTGATGAAAACCTGCTCCTCCTGCACCTTCCAACAGAACAACGACCCTAAGCACACAGCCAAGACAACGCAGGAGTAGCTTCGGGACAAGTCTCTGAATGTCCTTTAGTGGCCCAGCCAGAGCCTGGACTTGAACCCTATCAAACATCTCTGGAGAGACCTGAAAATAGCTGTGTAGGGACGATCCCCATACAACCTGACAGAGCTTGAGAGGGTCTGCAGAGAAGAATGGGAGAAACCCCCCAAATACAGTTGTGCCAAGCTTGTAGTGTCATACTCAAGAAGATTCGAGGCTGATTCCAGATTCCAGAGACTGCCCCAAGACTACCAGCAGCCCCTCCCCACCACCACACAACATCTGCAGCAGCAGCAGGGGGGTTACAGAGAGACAGAGACAGAGACAGAGAGAGACAGAGAGAAAGACAGAGAGAAAGACAGAGAGAGAGAGAGAGAGAGAGAGAGAGAGAGAGAGAGAGAGAGAGAGAGAGAGAGAGAGAGAGAGAGAGAGAGAGAGAGAGAGAGAGAGAGAGAGAGAGAGATGTTTGCGTACCTGTGGTGGGGCAGGTGCATCTCTATAACTAGGCAGTATCTTCAGAGTGATTCCTCCGCTGCAGTCCTTCAGCATCTCCTGCAGCTCAGTGGGGTTGTTCCCTACGTCCCGCCCATTCACTTCCTTTATGATGTCACCCACGTGTAGCAGACCCTGCCTGTCAATCATTCCTCCATGGAGGATCCTAGCGATGACCAGCTCCTCCTTCTCCACTCTGAACGTCACTCCCTGAGAGAGGGAAGGAACGGAAGGTCAATGAAATCATATGACAGAGATGCAGAAACACACACAAACATGCTCCCACTCACACGCACAAACAACCCAATATGTGCACATACACACTCCCCCTCGGTCTCCCTCTGTCTCCCTCTGACTCCCTGTGTCTCCCTCTGACTCCCTCTGTATCCCTCTGACTCCCTCGGTCTCCCTGTGTCTCCCTCTGACTCCCTCTGTCTCCCTCTGTCTCCCTCTGACTCCCTGTGTCTCCCTCTGACTCCCTCTGTCGCCCTCTGTCTCCCTCTGACTCCCTTGGTCTCCCTCTGACTCCCTCTGACTCCCTCGGTCTCCCTCGGTCTCCCTCTGTCTCCCTCTGACTCCCTTGGTCTCCCTCTGACTCCCTCTGACTCCCTCGGTCTCCCTCGGTCTCCCTCTGACTCCTTCTGACTCCCTCTGTCTCCCTCTCACCAGTGGTTCTCCAGCCTTCTTCCGGATGCCGATCATGCGTACAGCGTCGGCCTGCATCAGAGCACTGTTCACCAGCGCCTCATTGGACAGCTCTGCTGGGGGCACAGCCTCATAGCACTTAGAGGCTACCATGTCGTGGGCCTCCAGGAGGGACTGAGAGAGAGAGTAAGAGCAAGAGAGAGAGAGAGAGAGAGAGAGAGGGGATGAGGAAGACAGGTAGAAGGAGAAGGGAAGATGGGAGGGAAGAAAAACATTGAGGTTATAAATTGTGTTCGTTGTCTTGAGCTGCAAATTGGAATTTGTGTTTTAAATCATGAACACCAGTCCCTTTCTGAAGTAAAAATATATATTAGGCTCCACCAAAATAAATGTCCCACATACAATTACAGGGATGGAACCATTTATCTTTAACCCCAAACCCTCCCTCACTCCTTCGCAGTTCTCTTCCCTCATTGGAGAAGCTGGCAGGGGGTGTGTGTGTAAGGGCTGACAAAGGGGAGAAACACAGCCTAGTTTAAAGGGGAGAAACAGCCTAGTTTAAAGGGGAGAAACACTGCCTAGTTTAAAGGGGAGAGAAACACTGCCTAGTTTAAAGGGGAGAGAAACACTGCCTAGTTTAAAGGGGAGAGAAACACTGCCTAGTTTAAAGGGGAGAAACACAGCCTAGTTTAAAGGGGAGAGAAACACTGCCTAGTTTAAAGGGGAGAGAAACACTGCCTAGTTTAAAGGGGAGAGAAACACTGCCTAGTTTAAAGGGGAGAGAAACACTGCCTAGTTTAAAGGGGAGAGAAACACTACCTAGTTTAAAGGGGAGAGAAACACAGCCTAGTTTAAAGGGGAGAGAAACACAGCCTAGTTTAAAGGGGAGAAACACAGCCTAGTTTAAAGGGGAGAAACACAGCCTAGTTTAAAGGGGAGATACACAGCCTAGTTTAAAGGGGAGAAACACAGCCTAGTTTAAAGGGGAGAAACACAGCCTAGTTTAAAGGGGAGAAACAGCCTAGTTTAAAGGGGAGAAACAGCCTAGTTTAAAGGGGAGAAACAACCTAGTTTAAAGGGGAGAAACAGCCTAGTTTAAAGGGGAGAAACAGCCTAGTTTAAAGGGGAGAAACAGCCTAGTTTAAAGGGGAGAAACAACCTAGTTTAAAGGGGAGAAACAACCTAGTTTAAAGGGGAGAAACAACCTAGTTTAAAGGGGAGAAACAACCTAGTTTAAAGGGCAGAAACAACCTAGTTTAAGGGGAGAAACAACCTAGTTTAAAGGGGAGAAACAGCCTAGTTTAAAGGGGAGAAACAGCCTAGTTTAAAGGGGAGAAACAACCTAGTTTAAAGGGGAGAAACAGCCTAGTTTAAAGGGGAGAAACACAGCCTAGTTTAAAGGGGAGAAACAGCCTAGTTTAAAAGAGACTACAGAGTTTAAAGGGGAGAAACAGCCTAGTTTAAAGGGGAGAAACAACCTAGTTTAAAGGGGAGAAACAACCTAGTTTAAAGGGGAGAAACAGCCTAGTTTAAAGGGGAGAAACAGCCTAGTTTAAAGGGGAGAAACAGCCTAGTTTAAAGGGGAGAAACAACCTAGTTTAAAGGGGAGAAACAGCCTAGTTTAAAGGGGAGAAACAGCCTAGTTTAAAGGGGAGAAACAACCTAGTTTAAAGGGCAGAAACAACCTAGTTTAAAGGGGAGAAACAGCCTAGTTTAAAGGGGAGAAACAACCTAGTTTAAAGGGGAGAAACACAGCCTAGTTTAAAGGGGAGAAACAGCCTAGTTTAAAGGGGAGAAACAACCTAGTTTAAAGGGGAGAAACAGCCTAGTTTAAAGGGGAGAAACAGCCTAGTTTAAAGGGGAGAAACAGCCTAGTTTAAAGGGGAGAAACAACCTAGTTTAAAGGGGAGAAACAACCTAGTTTAAAGGGGAGAAACAACCTAGTTTAAAGGGGAGAAACAACCTAGTTTAAAGGGCAGAAACAACCTAGTTTAAAGGGGAGAAACAGCCTAGTTTAAAGGGGAGAGAAACACAGCCTAGTTTAAAGGGGAGAGAAACACTGCCTAGTTTAAAGGGGAGATACACAGCCTAGTTTAAAGGGGAGTTTAAAGGGGAGAAACACTAGAACACAGCATAGTTTAAAGGGGAGAAACACAGCCTAGTTTAAAGGGGAGAGAAACACAGCCTAGTTTAAAGGGGAGAAACAGCCCAGTTTAAAGGGGAGAGCAACACAGCCTATTTTAAAGGGGAGAAACACAGTCTAGTTTAAAGGGGAGAGAAACAGCCTAGTTTAAAGGGGAGAAACAACCTAGTTTAAAGGGGAGAAACAACCTAGTTTAAAGGGGAGAAACAGCCTAGTTTAAAGGGGAGAAACAACCTAGTTTAAAGGGGTGAAACAACCTAGTTTAAAGGGGAGAAACCGCCTAGTTTAAAGGGGAGAAACAGCCTAGTTTAAAGGGGAGAAACAATCTAGTTTGAAAGGGGAGAAACAACCTAGTTTAAAGGGGAGAAACAGCCTAGTTTAAAGGGGAGAAACAACCTAGTTTAAAGGGCAGAAACAACCTAGTTTAAAGGGGAGAAACAGCCTAGTTTAAAGGGGAGAGAAACACAGCCTAGTTTAAAGGGGAGAAACACAGCCTAGTTTAAAGGGGAGAAACACAGCCTAGTTTAAAGGGGAGAGAAACACAGCATAGTTTAAAGGGGAGAAACACAGCCTAGTTTAAAGGGGAGAGAAACACAGCCTAGTTTAAAGGGGAGAAACAGCCTAGTTTAAAGGGGAGAGCAACACAGCCTATTTTAAAGGGGAGAAACACAGTCTAGTTTAAAGGGGAGAGAAACAGCCTAGTTTAAAGGGGAGAAACAACCTAGTTTAAAGGGGAGAAACAGCCTAGTTTAAAGGGAGAAACAACCTAGTTTAAAGGGGAGAAACAACCTAGTTTAAAGGGGAGAAACAGCCTAGTTTAAAGGGGAGAGAAACACAGCCTAGTTTAAAGGGGAGAAACACAGCCTAGTTTAAAGGGGAGTCTCTCTCTCTCTCTCTCTCTCTCTCTGTCTCTCTCTCTCTGTATCTCTCTCTCTCTGTCTCTCTCTCTCTCTCTCTGTCTCTCTCTCTCTCTCTTCTGTCTTTCTCTCTCATATCAAGGTCTTATCTCTGAGCTGACAGCATGCATGCTTCTGATTGGTGCAGAGATATTCCATTCTCAAATATATCAATCCTATTGGTTCACACTCTTAAAATCCCTCTAAGTCCTCTGACAGGTCGATGGATAGAGGTCAGTATTCCAAGGGAGGGGTTTGATCCTAAACCATTTCCCCTTTCATAACAAGAGTTGAGATGCATGTACATGTACAGTATAGAAGTGTTGCTGTACCGATATAGAACCATCAACATTGAATAACAACATAACATTTTCTGCTCATCTTTTGCCCAATCCTAAATCCTAAATTGTCCCCATATGAGAACCCTTTTGGTTCCAGGTAAAACCCTTTCCCCTAAAGAGCTCTCCTATGGGGACAGTCAAATAACCTTTTTGGAACCCTTTTTTCAAAGAATGTAGCCAATGCTTTCAGATTCACAAGAATTAGCATCAACTACAACCTTTAACTTTAGTGACTGGGTTCCTCACCTGGAAGTGGGGCTCCTGGAGGATTCGGGAGAGTTCCGCTGCTCTGTCGTCGCGGACGCTGAGGGCGGTGATGTCGCCCAGGATGTCTGTGACCAGCTCCACGTTGTTGTCCTGCACCGCCTCCAGCCTCACGTCCTCCAATCGCTCGTGGGCCTGCGGGGATCAGAGGCTAAAGGTTATAGGGGTCATATAGACATGAGAGGAAGTGGTTCACTGGTTGATAGATAGTGTTCTAACCATTGATGTGGTTGGTCAGTAAGTTGTGTTGTTGAGTGAGGGTTCTGTGGTGGTATTCTGGTGAGAAAGTCCCCCCCACTTGGACAGCCGACTATTTGGGGGCAGGAGTATCTGTCACCAGGGGGGTCAGTCTGTGACGAACAGAGAACTCCAGGGGCACCTCACACAGGCAGCCCTATGACCCTCATCCCCCTGCCCAGGCTGTGACAATCACCAACAGGCCCTTGGCTGCCTGGGATTGGAAAGCATCATCCTGTCTAGCAGTGACTAACCCACCCGTGTGAATATGTCAGATGTAGCAGTGACTAACCCACCCGTGTGAATATGTCAGATGTAGCAGTGACTAACCCACCCGTGTGAATATGTCAGATGTAGCAGTGACTAACCCACCCGTGTGAATATGTCAGATGTAGCAGTGACTAACCCACCCATGTGAATATGTCAGATGTAGCAGTGACTAACCCACCCGTGTGAATATGTCAGATGTAGCAGTGACTAACCCACCCGTGTGAATATGTCAGATGTAGCAGTGACTAACCCACCCGTGTGAATATGTCAGATGTAGCAGTGACTAACCCACCCGTGTGAATATGTCAGATGTAGCAGTGACTAAACCACCCGTGTGAATATGTCAGATGTAGCAGTGACTAAACCACCCGTGTGAATATGTCAGATGTAGCAGTGACTAACCCACCCGTGTGAATATGTCAGATGTAGCAGTGACTAACCCACCCGTGTGAATATGTCAGATGTAGCAGTGACTAACCCACCCGTGTGAATATGTCAGATGTAGCAGTGACTAACCCACCCATGTGAATATGTCAGATGTAGCAGTGACTAACCCACCCATGTGAATATGTCAGATGTAGCAGTGACTAACCCACCCGTGTGAATATGTCAGATGTAGCAGTGACTAACCCACCCGTGTGAATATGTCAGATGTAGCAGTGACTAACCCACCCGTGTGAATATGTCAGATGTAACAGTGCAGTGACTAACCCACCCGTGTGAATATGTCAGATGTAGCAGTGACTAACCCACCCGTGTGAATATGTCAGATGTAGCAGTGACTAACCCACCCGTGTGAATATGTCAGATGTAGCAGTGACTAACCCACCCATGTGTGTGAATATGTCAGATGTAGCAGTGACTAACCCACCCGTGTGAATATGTCAGATGTAGTCAGTGACTAACCCACCCGTGTGAATATGTCAGATGTAGCAGTGACTAACCCACCCGTGTGAATATGTCAGATGTAGCAGTGACTAACCCACCCGTGTGAATATGTCAGATGTAGCAGTGACTAACCCACCCGTGTGAATATGTCAGATGTAGCAGTGACTAACCCACCCGTGTGAATATGTCAGATGTAGCAGTGACTAACCCACCCGTGTGAATATGTCAGATGTAGCAGTGACTAACCCACCCGTGTGAATATGTCAGATCATGGGTTACAGCCCGTGTCAATCTCAACCCACAGAGGGGTGAGTCTGGGGTTCTTCACTCCTCCCTTCTACTTGATTTATGAATTAAGATCACTAATTAAGGAAAAAACTCAAATCTGCAGACACTTGTCCTTCCATGGCATGAGTTTGACCCCCCCAGCTTAGAGTGAGCGTGTGTGTGTGTGTGTGTGTGTGTGTGCGCGTGTGTGTGTGTAGTGCATGTGTGACTTGTGTCATTGTGATCATCAGGGCAACCATCAGGGTTGTGTTGCGTATTAGCATGGTGATACATTAGTACCTTAGCGGGGAGCTGCCTGTCAGCCTGTCTACTTGATTTATGAATTAAGATCACTAATTAAGGAAAAACTCAAATCTGCAGACACTTGTCCTTCCATGGCATGAGTTTGACCCCCTAGCTTAGAGTGAGCGTGTGTGTGTGTAGTGCATGTGTGACCTGCCTGCCTGTCAGCCTGTGACCTGCCAGCCTGTGACCTGTCAGCCTGTGGCCTGTCAGTGTGTGAGTCAGTCTCAGTGTGTTCTCCCCTATGTGTGTCTGCTACCTTGATGAGTGACCGTACAATGGGACTCTCCATGATGCCTCTGAGGAAGATGAGGTCGATGTCTTTGGCCCCCGTGGAGGTAGGCAGCTCCCCCAGGTTGTTCAACACCTGCTGCATCGCTGTGGGGGAGATGGGAGGGGGGAGCGATGGGGGGAGGGGGAAGGAAGGGGGGAGAGGGGGAGGGATGGGAGAGAGGGGGGAGGGGAGAGAGATGGGGAGACAGGGGAAGGAAGATGGGGAGACAGGGGGAGGGGGGAGGGATGGGGAGAGGGGGAAGGGGGGGAAGGAGAGGGGGAGAGAGGGAGAGAGATGGGGAGACAGATGGGGGAAGGGGGAGGAGAGAGGGATGGGAGAGAAGGGAGGGGGAAGGTGGGAGAGGGGGAAGGGAGGAGAGAGATGGGGAGACAGGGGGAAGGGGAAGAAGGAGGAGAGGGGAGGGATGGGGAGTCACACACATACAGAGTAAGACACACACAACAACAATAAATAGAGCAAGTGAAAGCGTAGGCCTTAGTGACACCTGCCCTGTCTGTACCCTGTCATACTGCCTCATACTGCCTTAGTGACACCTGCCCTGTCTGTACCCTGTCATACTGCCTTAGTGACACCTGCCCTGTCTGTAGCCTCTCATACTGCCTTAGTGACACCTGCCCTGTCTGTAGCCTCTCATACTGCCTTAGTGACACCTGCCCTGTCTGTACCCTGTCATACTGCCTTAGTGACACCTGCCCTGTCTGTACCCTGTCATACTGCCTTAGTGACACCTGCCCTGTCTGTAGTGACACCTTCCCTGTCTCTGTCATACTGCCTTAGTGACACCTGCCCTGTCTGTAGCCTCTCATACTGCCTTAGTGACACCTGCCCTGTCTGTACCCTCTCATACTGCCTTAGTGACACCTGCCCTGTCTGTAGCCTCTCATACTGCCTTAGTGACACCTGCCCTGTCTGTACCCTGTCATACTGCCTTAGTGACACCTGCCCTGTCTGTACCCTGTCATACTGCCTTAGTGACACCTGCCCTGTCTGTACCCTCTCATACTGCCTTAGTGACACCTGCCCTGTCTGTACCCTGTCATACTGCCTTAGTGACACCTGCCCTGTCTGTACCCTGTCATACTGTCTTAGTGACACCTGCCCTGTCTGTACCCTCTCATACTGCCTTAGTGACACCTGCCCTGTCTGTACCCTGTCATACTGCCTTAGTGACACCTGCCCTGTCTGTACCCTGTCATACTGCCTTAGTGACACCTGCCCTGTCTGTACCCTGTCATACTGCCTTAGTGACACCTGCCCTGTCTGTACCCTCTCATACTGCCTTAGTGACACCTGCCCTGTCTGTACCCTGTCATACTGCCTTAGTGACACCTGCCCTGTCTGTACCCTGTCATACTGCCTTAGTGACACCTGCCCTGTCTGTACCCTGTCATACTGCCTTAGTGACACCTGCCCTGTCTGTACCCTGTCATACTGCCTTAGTGACACCTGCCCTGTCTGTACCCTGTCATACTGCCTTAGTGACACCTGCCCTGTCTGTACCCTGTCATACTGCCTTAGTGACACCTGCCCTGTCTGTAGCCTGTCATACTGCCTTAGTGACACCTGCCCTGTCTGTACCCTGTCATACTGCCTTAGTGACACCTGCCCTGTCTGTAGCCTCTCATACTGCCTTAGTGACACCTGCCCTGTCTGTACCCTGTCATACTGCCTTAGTGACACCTGCCCTGTCTGTACCCTGTCATACTGCCTTAGTGACACCTGCCCTGTCTGTACCCTGTCATACTGCCTTAGTGACACCTGCCCTGTCTGTACCCTGTCATACTGCCTTAGTGACACCTGCCCTGTCTGTACCCTGTCATACTGCCTTAGTGACACCTGCCCTGTCTGTACCCTGTCATACTGCCTTAGTGACACCTGCCCTGTCTGTACCCTGTCATACTGCCTTAGTGACACCTGCCCTGTCTGTACCCTGTCATACTGCCTTAGTGACACCTGCCCTGTCTGTACCCTGTCATACTGCCTTAGTGACACCTGCCCTGTCTGTACCCTCTCATACTGCCTTAGTGACACCTGCCCTGTCTGTACCCTGTCATACTGCCTTAGTGACACCTGCCCTGTCTGTACCCTGTCATACTGCCTTAGTGACACCTGCCCTGTCTGTAGCCTCTCATACTGCCTTAGTGACACCTGCCCTGTCTGTACCCTCTCATACTGCCTTAGTGACACCTGCCCTGTCTGTACCCTGTCATACTGCCTTAGTGACACCTGCCCTGTCTGTACCCTGTCATACTGCCTTAGTGACACCTGCCCTGTCTGTACCCTGTCATACTGCCTTAGTGACACCTGCCCTGTCTGTACCCTGTCATACTGCCTTAGTGACACCTGCCCTGTCTGTACCCTGTCATACTGCCTTAGTGACACCTGCCCTGTCTTTACCCTGTCATACTGCCTTAGTGACACCTGCCCTGTCTGTACCCTGTCATACTGCCTTAGTGACACCTGCCCTGTCTGTACCCTGTCATACTGCCTTAGTGACACCTGCCCTGTCTGTACCCTGTCATACTGCCTTAGTGACACCTGCCCTGTCTGTACCCTGTCATACTGCCTTAGTGACACCTGCCCTGTCTGTACCCTGTCATACTGCCTTAGTGACACCTGCCCTGTCTGTACCCTGTCATACTGCCTTAGTGACACCTGCCCTGTCTGTACCCTGTCATACTGCCTTAGTGACACCTGCCCTGTCTGTACCCTGTCATACTGCCTTAGTGACACCTGCCCTGTCTGTACCCTGTCATACTGCCTTAGTGACACCTGCCCTGTCTGTACCCTCTCATACTGCCTTAGTGACACCTGCCCTATCTGTACCCTCTCATACTGCCTTAGTGACACCTGCCCTGTCTGTACCCTCTCATACTGCCTTAGTGACACCTGCCCTGTCTGTACCCTGTCATACTGCCTTAGTGACACCTGCCCTGTCTGTACCCTGTCATACTGCCTTAGTGACACCTGCCCTGTCTGTACCCTCTCATACTGCCTTAGTGACACCTGCCCTGTCTGTACCCTCTCATACTGCCTTAGTGACACCTGCCCTGTCTGTACCCTCTCATACTGCCTTAGTGACACCTGCCCTGTCTGTACCCTGTCATACTGCCTTAGTGACACCTGCCCTGTCTGTACCCTGTCATACTGCCTTAGTGACACCTGCCCTGTCTGTACCCTGTCATACTGCCTTAGTGACACCTGCCCTGTCTGTACCCTGTCATACTGCCTTAGTGACACCTGCCCTGTCTGTACCCTCTCATACTGCCTTAGTGACACCTGCCCTATCTGTACCCTCTCATACTGCCTTAGTGACACCTGCCCTATCTGTACCCTCTCATACTGCCTTAGTGACACCTGCCCTGTCTGTACCCTGTCATACTGCCTTAGTGACACCTGCCCTGTCTGTACCCTGTCATACTGCCTTAGTGACACCTGCCCTGTCTGTACCCTGTCATACTGCCTTAGTGACACCTGCCCTGTCTGTACCCTGTCATACTGCCTTAGTGACACCTGCCCTGTCTGTACCCTGTCATACTGCCTTAGTGACACCTGCCCTGTCTGTACCCTCTCATACTGCCTTAGTGACACCTGCCCTGTCTGTACCCTCTCATACTGCCTTAGTGACACCTGCCCTATCTGTACCCTCTCATACTGCCTTAGTGACACCTGCCCTGTCTGTACCCTGTCATACTGCCTTAGTGACACCTGCCCTGTCTGTACCCTGTCATACTGCCTTAGTGACACCTGCCCTGTCTGTACCCTGTCATACTGCCTTAGTGACACCTGCCCTGTCTGTACCCTCTCATACTGCCTTAGTGACACCTGCTCTGTCTGTACCCTCTCATACTGCCTTAGTGACACCTGCCCTGTCTGTACCCTGTCATACTGCCTTAGTGACACCTGCCCTGTCTGTACCCTCTCATACTGCCTTAGTGACACCTGCCCTGTCTGTACCCTCTCATACTGCCTTAGTGACACCTGCCCTGTCTGTACCCTGTCATACTGCCTTAGTGACACCTGCCCTGTCTGTACCCTCTCATACTGCCTTAGTGACACCTGCCCTGTCTGTACCCTGTCATACTGCCTTAGTGACACCTGCCCTGTCTGTACCCTGTCATACTGCCTTAGTGACACCTGCCCTATCTGTACCCTCTCATACTGCCTTAGTGACACCTGCCCTGTCTGTACCCTCTCATACTGTCTTAGTGACACCTGCCCTGTCTGTACCCTCTCATACTGCCTTAGTGACACCTGCCCTGTCTGTACCCTGTCATACTGCCTTAGTGACACCTGCCCTGTCTGTAGCCTCTCATACTGCCTTAGTGACACCTGCCCTGTCTGTACCCTGTCATACTGCCTTAGTGACACCTGCCCTGTCTGTACCCTGTCATACTGCCTTAGTGACACCTGCCCTGTCTGTAGCCTCTCATACTGCCTTAGTGACACCTGCCCTGTCTGTACCCTCTCATACTGCCTTAGTGACACCTGCCCTGTCTGTAACCTCTCATACTGCCTTAGTGACACCTGCCCTGTCTGTACTGCCTTAGTGACACCCTGTCATACTGCCTTAGTGACACCTGCCCTGTCTGTACCCTCTCATACTGCCTTAGTGACACCTGCCCTATCTGTACCCTCTCATACTGCCTTAGTGACACCTGCCCTGTCTGTAGCCCCTACTCAGTACCTGCCCTGCCTGTCATACTAGTGACACCTGCCCTGTCTGTACCCTCTCATACTGCCTTAGTGACACCTGCCCTGTCTGTACCCTGTCATACTGCCTTAGTGACACCTGCCCTGTCTGTACCCTCTCATACTGCCTTAGTGACACCTGCCCTGTCTGTAGCCTCTCATACTGCCTTAGTGACACCTGCCCTGTCTGTACCCTCTCATACTGCCTTAGTGACACCTGCCCTGTCTGTAGCCTCTCATACTGCCTTAGTGACACCTGCCCTGTCTGTACCCTCTCATACTGCCTTAGTGACACCTGCCCTGTCTGTACCCTCTCATACTGCCTTAGTGACACCTGCCCTGTCTGTAGCCTCTCATACTGCCTTAGTGACACCTTCCCTGTCTGTACCCTCTCATACTGCCTTAGTGACACCTGCCCTGTCTGTAGCCACTCATACTGCCTTAGTGACACCTGCCCTGTCTGTACCCTCTCATACTGCCTTAGTGACACCTGCCCTGTCTGTACCCTCTCATACTGCCTTAGTGACACCTGCCCTGTCTGTACCCTCTCATACTGCCTTAGTGACACCTGCCCTGTCTGTACCCTCTCATACTGCCTTAGTGACACCTGCCCTGTCTGTACCCTGTCATACTGCCTTAGTGACACCTGCCCTGTCTGTACCCTCTCATACTGCCTTAGTGACACCTGCCCTGTCTGTAGCCTCTCATACTGCCTTAGTGACACCTGCCCTGTCTGTACCCTCTCATACTGCCTTAGTGACACCTGCCCTGTCTGTAGCCTCTCATACTGCCTTAGTGACACCTGCCCTGTCTGTACCCTCTCATACTGCCTTAGTGACACCTGCCCTGTCTGTACCCTCTCATACTGCCTTAGTGACACCTGCCCTGTCTGTAGCCTCTCATACTGCCTTAGTGACACCTTCCCTGTCTGTAGCCTCTCATACTGCCTTAGTGACACCTGCCCTGTCTGTACCCTCTCATACTGCCTTAGTGACACCTGCCCTGTCTGTACCCTCTCATACTGCCTTAGTGACACCTGCCCTGTCTGTACCCTCTCATACTGCCTTAGTGACACCTTCCCTGTCTGTACCCTCTCATACTGCCTTAGTGACACCTGCCCTGTCTGTACCCACTCATACTGCCTTAGTGACACCTGCCCTGTCTGTACCCTCTCATACTGCCTTAGTGACACCTGCCCTGTCTGTACCCACTCATACTGCCTTAGTGACACCTGCCCTGTCTGTAACCTCTCATACTGCCTTAGTGACACCTGCCCTGTCTGTACCCTCTCATACTGCCTTAGTGACACCTGCCCTGTCTGTAGCCACTCATACTGCTTTAGCACAGTTCAGCCAAAACACACAACCACATTCAAATTCTACTTAGAATTCCCATGCCAATAGAATACAGTAGAAGTCTGTGCAACCTGCGGCCATGCCTGTAGTTCATTCACTCCTCTCAATGTAGTTCAATAGACCAGTCCTTTTCACTGCAGTTGATAGGTCACAGCAATAAAAAATAAAATAATTCAAATCCAAACTGTACTCCAGTCAGACAAAAAACAACGTCAAAAATTAGACAAGCCTACAAATCAGTTCTTCTGTAGTTTTTTTTTTGGTCGTTTGGTTTTCAAGCTGAAGCTTGTCCATCAGTCCTGGAAATGTTCCTCAGTGGAAAACAACTTCCATCCAGAAGTCCACTAGACAGAAAATAGTGGTTTGATACGATTATATCGTCTTTCCAATTATCTCAAAGAATTCCATTTGAGTCTGGTCCTGAGAGGAAGACTTCTCTGACCCTGTGTGTCCTCTCCTGTCCTGACAAGGAGAGAGGTGTGGACTATCCAGGTATCAGAGAGCTAAGACGTTAAACCTAGGGTCTCAAAGCCCCGGTAAGCTCCTGTAATACACTTACAGCACTGTGGAGTTGTGTGTGTATGTGTGTGCGTGTTTGTGTGTATGTATTTGTGTGTGTGTGCGCGTGCGCGTGTTTGTGTGCCTGAGAATAAATATGTAAAGCCATGAAGACAATGAAGTCCTCTGCAAGAATCTAGTTCTCTTCACAGTTTCTCCTCCACTCTCCTTCTGCAGGTCTCTCTCTGGTTTCCCACACTACGGTCCTGTAGTAGAATGAGGAGGAGGTGTGATATATGGAGGAGGTGTGATATATGGCCAATATACCACGGCTAAGGGCTGTTCTTACGCACGCCGCAACGCCGAGTCCTAACTGTACACTATCGTTCAAAAGTTTGGGGTCACTTAGAAATGTCCTTGTTTTCCATGAAAACATACATGAAATGAGTTGCAAAATGATTAAGAAATACAGTCAAGACGTTGACAAGGTTATAAATAATGATTTTTAATTGAAATAATAATTGTATCCTTCAAACTTTGCTTTTGTCAAAGAATCCTCCATTTGCAGCAATTACAGCCTTGCAGACCTTTGGCATCCTAGTTGTCAATTTGTTGAGGTAATCTGAAGAGATTTCACCCCATGGTTCCTGAAGCATCTCACACAAGTTGGATTGGCTTGATTTTCCTACGTACCATACGGTCAAGCTGCTCCCACAACAGCTCAATAGGGTTGAGATCCGATGACTGTGCTGGTCACTCCATTATAGACAGAATACCCACTGACTGCTTCTTCCCTAAATAGTTATTGCATAGTTTGGAGCTGTAATTTGGGTCATTGTCCTGTTATAGGAAGAAATTGGCTCCAATTAAGTGCCGTCCACAGGGTATGGCAAGGCGTAAAACGCGATAGCCTTCATTCTTCAAGATCCCTTTTACCCTGTACAAATCTCCCACTTTACCACCACCAAGCACCCCCAGACCATCACATTGCCTCCACCATGCTTGACAGATGGCGTCATCACTCCTCCAGCATCTTTTCATTTTTTCTGCGTCTCACAAATGTTTTTCTTTGTGATCCGAACACCTCAAACTTAGATTCGTCTGTCCATAACAGTGTTTTCATCTGCATCTGTCCAGTGACTGTGTGTGCCCATTTAATATTTTACATTGGCCAGTCTGAGACACGGCACATCCAACACACACTGGAAGGCACACACCATGGTGAGTCAGGGTCATAATCACTAGGTGATCACCGGAGAGGTGTTTGCGGGTACAAAATTTAACTAAGAAAGTGACAAGACTACAGTGTTGCCTGGAAATCATACACACACACACACTCACATGTACACACACAAAAAATATATTTTTATGTATTTATGTTACAGGCCTTGTGTAAGTCGTGTCATTTTAATAAGGGGACAACTGTAAACACCTTTGGAGTAGAAATAGTTCAAAAGTATCTTTCCCCTGGAGGGTAATGAATGGCTGGCAACCACAAATATCACCCCTCACAGCTAAACTATATATATCTGGCAACCACAAATATCACCCCTCATAGCTAAACTATATATATCTGGCAACCACAAATATCACCCCTCATAGCAAAACTATATCTATCTGATGCCACCATAACCCCTCAACTAAAGATGTTAAAGACAGGATATCACCCTTTTAAACTATATCTATCTGGCAACCACAAATATCACCCCTCACAGGTAAAGTTGTCTATCTGGCAACCACAAAATCACCCCTCACAGCTCAATTATATCTATCTGGCAACCACAAATGATAAACTAAACTATATCTATCTGGCAACCCAAATATCACCCCTGATGGTTGCTAAACTTATCTATCTGGCAAACACAAATTATCACCCCTCATAGCTAAACTATATCTATCTGGCAACCACAAATATCACCCCTCACAGCTAAACTATATCTATCTGGCAACCACAAATATCACCCCTCATAGCTAAACTATATCTATCTGGCAACCACAAATATCACCCCTCATAGCTAAACTATATCTACCTGGCAACCACAAATATCACCCCTCATAGCTAAACTATATCTATCTGGCAACCACAAATATCACCCTCACAGCTAACCTATATCTATCTGGCAACCACATATATCACTCTCACAGCTAAACTATATCTATCTGGCAACCACAAATATCACCCCTCACAGGTAAACTATGTCTATCTGGCAACCACAAATATCACCCCTCACAGCTCAATTATATCTATCTGGCAACCACAAATATCACCCCTCACAGCTCAACTATATCTATCTGGCAACCATAAATATCACCCCTCACAGCTAAACTTATCTATCTGGCAACCACAAATTATCACCCCTCATAGCTAAACTATATCTATCTGGCAACCACAAATATCACCCCTCATAGCTAAACTATATCTATCTGGCAACCACAAATATCACCCCTCACAGCTAAACTATATATATCTGGCAACCACATATATCCCCCCTCACAGCTAAACTATATCTATCTGGCAACCACAAATATCACCCCTCACAGCTTACCTATATCTATCTGGCAACCACAAATATCACCCCTCACAGCTAACCTATATCTATCTGGCAACCACATATATCACCCTCACAGCTAAAGTATATCTATCTGGCAACCACATATATCACCCCTCACAGCTAAACTATATCTATCTGGCAACCACATATATCCCCCCTCACAGCTAAACTATATATATCTGGCAACCACAAATATCACCCCTCATAGCTAAACTATATCTATCTGGCAACCACAAATATCACCCCTCACAGCTAAACTATATCTATCTGGCAACCACAAATTATCACCCCTCATAGCTAAACTATATCTATCTGGCAACCACAAATATCACCCCTCACAGTTAAACTATATCTATCTGGCAACCACAAATATCACCCCTCATAGCTAAACTATATCTATCTGGCAACCACAAATATCACCCCTCATAGCTAAACTATATCTATCTGGCAACCACAAATATCACCCCTCACAGCTAACCTATATCTATCTGGCAACCACATATATCACCCTCACAGCTAAACTATATCTATCTGGCAACCACAAATATCACCCCTCACAGGTAAACAATGTCTATCTGGCAACCACAAATATCACCCCTCACAGCTCAATTATATCTATCTGGCAACCACAAATATCACCCCTCACAGCTAAACTATATCTATCTGGCAACCACAAATATCACCCCTCACAGCTAAACTTATCTATCTGGCAACCACAAATTATCACCCCTCATAGCTAAACTATATCTATCTGGCAACCACAAATATCACCCCTCATAGCTAAACTATATCTATCTGGCAACCACAAATATCACCCCTCACAGCTTACCTATATCTATCTGGCAACCACAAATATCACCCCTCACAGCTAACCTATATCTATCTGGCAACCACATATATCACCCTCACAGCTAAAGTATATCTATCTGGCAACCACATATATCACCCCTCACAGCTAAACTATATCTATCTGGCAACCACATATATCCCCCCTCACAGCTAAACTATATCTATCTGGCAACCACAAATATCACCCCTCATAGCTAAACTATATCTATCTGGCAACCACAAATATCACCCCTCACAGCTAAACTATATCTATCTGGCAACCACAAATATCACCCCTCACAGCTAAACTATATCTATCTGGCAACCACAAATATCACCCCTCACAGCTAAACTATATATATCTGGCAACCACAAATATCACCCCTCATAGCTAAACTATATATATCTGGCAACCACAAATATCACCCCTCATAGCTAAACTATATCTATCTGGCAACCACAAATATAACCCCTCACAGGTAAACGATGTCTATCTGGCAACCACATATATCACCCTCACAGCTAAACTATATCTATCTGGCAACCACAAATATCACCCCTCACAGGTAAACGATGTCTATCTGGCAACCACAAATATCACCCCTCACAGCTCAATTATATCTATCTGGCAACCACAAATATCACCCCTCACAGCTAAACTATATCTATCTGGCAACCACAAATATCACCCCTCACAGCTAAACTTATCTATCTGGCAAACACAAATTATCACCCCTCATAGCTAAACTATATCTATCTGGCAACCACAAATATCACCCCTCACAGCTAAACTATATCTATCTGGCAACCACATATATCACCCTCACAGCTAAACTATATCTATCTGGCAACCACAAATATCACCCCTCACAGCTAAACTATATCTATCTGGCAACCACAAATATCACCCTCACAGCTAAACTATATCTATCTGGCAACCACAAATTATCACCCCTCACAGCTCAACTATATCTATCTGGCAACCACAAATATCACCCCTCACAGCTAAACTATATCTATCTGGCAACCACAAATATCACCCCTCACAGCTAAACTATATATATCTGGCAACCACATATATCCCCCCTCACAGCTAAACTATATCTATCTGGCAACCACAAATATCACCCCTCACAGCTAACCTATATCTATCTGGCAACCACATATATCACCCTCATAGCTAAAGTATATCTATCTGGCAACCACATATATCACCCCTCACAGCTAAACTATATCTATCTGGCAACCACATATATCCCCCCTCACAGCTAAACTATATATATCTGGCAACCACATATATCCCCCTCACAGCTAAACTATATCTATCTGGCAACCACAAATATCACCCCTCACAGTTTACCTATATCTATCTGGCAACCACATATATCACCCTCACAGCTAAACTATATCTATCTGGCAACCACAAATATCACCCCTCACAGCTAAACTATATCTATCTGGCAACCACAAATATCACCCCTCACAGGTAAACTATGTCTATCTGGCAACCACAAATATCACCCCTCACAGCTAAACTATATCTATCTGGCAACCACAAATATCACCCCTCACAGCTAAACTATATCTATCTGGCAACCACAAATATCACCCTCACAGCTAAACTATATCTATCTGGCAACCACATATATCACCCCTCACAGCTAAACTATATCTATCTGGCAACCA
This sequence comes from Oncorhynchus keta, assembly GCF_023373465.1. Taxonomy (NCBI): domain Eukaryota; kingdom Metazoa; phylum Chordata; class Actinopteri; order Salmoniformes; family Salmonidae; genus Oncorhynchus; species Oncorhynchus keta. The sequence goes on from NC_068439.1 coordinate 17,109,755, forward strand.
CAAATATCACCCCTCACAGCTAAACTATATCTATCTGGCAACCACATATATCACCCTCACAGCTAAACTATATCTATCTGGCAACCACAAATATCACCCTCACAGCTAAACTATATCTATCTGGCAACCACAAATATCACCCCTCACAGCTAAACTATATCTATCTGGCAACCACATATATCACCCTCACAGCTAAACTATATCTATCTGGCAACCACATATATCCCCCCTCACAGCTAAACTATATCTATCTGGCAACCACAAATATCACCCCTCACAGCTTACCTATATCTATCTGGCAACCACATATATCACCCTCACAGCTAAACTATATCTATCTGGCAACCACAAATATCACCCCTCACAGCTAACCTATATCTATCTGGCAACCACATATATCACCCTCACAGCTAAACTATATCTATCTGGCAACCACAAATATCACCCTCACAGCTAAACTATATCTATCTGGCAACCACAAATATCACCCCTCACAGCTAAACTATATCTATCTGGCAACCACAAATATCACCCCTCACAGGTAAACTATGTCTATCTGGCAACCACAAATATCACCCCTCACAGCTTACCTATATCTATCTGGCAACCACATATATCACCCTCACAGCTAAACTATATCTATCTGGCAACCACAAATATCACCCCTCACAGCTAAACTATATCTATCTGGCAACCACAAATATCACCCCTCACAGGTAAACTATGTCTATCTGGCAACCACAAATATCACCCCTCACAGCTCAATTATATCTATCTGGCAACCACAAATATCACCCCTCACAGCTCAACTATATCTATCTGGCAACCACAAATATCACCCTCACAGCTAAAGTATATCTATCTGGCAACCACATATATCACCCCTCACAGCTAAACTATATCTATCTGGCAACCACAAATATCACCCCTCACAGCTTACCTATATCTATCTGGCAACCACATATATCACCCTCACAGCTAAACTATATCTATCTGGCAACCACAAATATCACCTCTCACAGGTAAACTATGTCTATCTGGCAACCACAAATATCACCCCTCACAGCTAACCTATATCTATCTGGCAACCACATATATCACCCTCACAGCTAAACTATATCTATCTGGCAACCACATATATCCCCCCTCACAGCTAAACTATATCTATCTGGCAACCACAAATATCACCCCTCACAGCTTACCTATATCTATCTGGCAACCACATATATCACCCTCACAGCTAAACTATATCTATCTGGCAACCACAAATATCACCTCTCACAGCTAAACTATATCTATCTGGCAACCACAAATATCACCCCTCACAGCTAAACTATATCTATCTGGCAACCACATATATCCCCCCTCACAGCTAAACTATATCTTTCTGGCAACCACATATATCCCCCCTCACAGCTAAACTATATCTATCTGGCAACCACATATATCCCCCTCACAGCTCAACTATATCTATCTGGCAACCACATATATCACCCCTCACAGCTAAACTATATCTATCTGGCAACCACATATATCACCCCTCACAGCTAAACTATATCTATCTGGCAACCACAAATATCACCCCTCACAGCTAAACTATATCTATCTGGCAACCACAAATATCACCCCTCATAGCTAAACTATATCTATCTGGCAACCACATATATCTTCCACAGCTAAACTATATCTTTCTGGCAACCACATATATCCCCCCTCACAACTAAACTATATCTATCTGGCAACCACATATATCCCCCTCACAGCTCAACTATATCTATCTGGCAACCACATATATCCCCCCTCACAGCTAAACTATATCTTTCTGGCAACCACATATATCCCCCCTCACAGCTAAACTATATCTATCTGGCAACCACATATATCCCCTCACAGCTAAACTATATCTTTCTGGCAACCACATATATCCCCCCTCACAGCTAAACTATAGCTATCTGGCAACCACATATATCACCCCTCACAGCTAAACTATATCTATCTGGTAACAACATTCTTCCACAGTATCAATATCTGCAACTGAGAATCTCACCTGCTGATGTGTCGGCTCCCTCTGTGGGCTCAGCAGCCGCCCCCTCCCCAGCCGACCCATCTCCTGTCTCGCCTTGCTCTCCCGTCCCGGCTGCATCCGGAGGGGAATCCACCGCTACCTCCACCCCGTTGGGACAGGCATCCTCCATAGCCAGGACCATGAACGCTCTCCGACCGCTCCTCGACCACAGCTATGCTAACCTAACCACAAGTCAACCACCACCACTAAATGATAGTTGGTCTAAAACTGTCTCCTCTGCCCTTAACCTTCAGTCTACTACACAATGATCAACAGTCTCTACCTTCAGTCTACTTACTACACAATGATCAACAGCCTCTACCCTTCAGTCTACTACACAATGATCAACAGTCTCTACCCTTCAGTCTACTACACAATGATCAACAGTCTCTACCTTCAGTCTACTACACAATGATCAACAGTCTCTACCCTTCAGTCTACTACACAATGATCAACAGTCTCTACCCTTCAGTCTACTACACAATGATCAACAGTCTCTACCCTTCAGTCTACTACACAATGATCAACAGTCTCTACCCTTCAGTCTACTACACAATGATCAACAGTCTCTACCCTTCAGTCTACTACACAATGATCAACAGTCTCTACCCTTCAGTCTACTACACAATGATCAACAGTCTCTACCTTCAGTCTACTACACAATGATCAACAGTCTCTACCCTTCAGTCTACTACACAATGATCAACAGTCTCTACCCTTCAGTCTACTACACAATGATCAACAGTCTCTACCCTTCAGTCTACTACACAATGATCAACAGTCTCTACCCTTCAGTCTACTACACAATGATCAACAGTCTCTACCCTTCAGTCTACGACACAATGATCAACAGTCTCTACCCTTCAGTCTACTACACAATGATCAACAGTCTCTACCCTTCAGTCTACGACACAATGATCAACAGTCTCTACCCTTCAGTCTACTACACAATGATCAACAGTCTCTACCCTTCAGTCTACTACACAATGATCAACAGTCTCTACCCTTCAGTCTACGACACAATGATCAACAGTCTCTACCCTTCAGTCTACTACACAATGATCAACAGTCTCTACCCTCAAAGAAAAGGAAAGGAGGGAGGGAGAAAGAAGCAGAAGAGATTAAGGACTGAGAAAGAGAGAAAGACTGAGAGAAACGATAGAAAATAAATTTAACAGAGATAGATGAAAACCAGAGATAGGAGATGAAAAACAGAGATAGGAGATGAAAAACAGAGATAAAAGATGAAAAACAGAGATAGAAGATGAAAGAAATAGAACTAGAATGAAATAAAGAGGAGAGAGACACTAAGGACAGAGAGAGATCGAGAGAGATGGAGGCAGATAGCTTGCTCACACAGATGTGGACACAGATTCAGTTGTTCTCAATCCCCTCCCTCAACACTCCCTTTAATACCTCACCCCCACCACACACACACACACACACACACACACACACACACACACACACACACACACACACACACACACACACACACACACACACACACACACACACACACACACACACACACAAACAAACACACGCCCTCCTTGCCCCTCCTTACACCAAATCCCCTCCTGCTGTTGAGGGTTTGTTTGAGTTCACATGCAATCATTAACATTTTTCTGGACTCTTTCGGTTGCCCTTCGAAACACCTCTCCCTTTCTACAGGTGACTGATACTGACACAAACTGATCTTAGATCTGTGTCTAGGGGACATGTTCATTCCATCTACATGCTACACAATTAGGTGGTCCTCCTGTAAGCCCCTCCCCTTCGCTCTCAATGCCCCTCCCCCTCTCACACAGCTGTAGATTAAGAGGATATGATCTGCAGTCCCTAATCCACTCCGCCCCCCTTCACCACCCATATCCCTCCCTCCCTCTTCCCAGTAAGCCCCACCCCCTCCCTATTCCCAGTCAGCCCCAACTCCATCCACAGCAAATCTGAGCAGGATTTTAATCCTACTGAAAAAACACAGGATTACAGAATCTACTCTGGATTCTCTCTTCCTCCCTCTCTCAGTTCTCAAAGTGCAGTACTCTCTATCACTGCGGTAGATCTCCAAAAGATGGTGTCTGATATATGCACTCAATAAAAACATATATATTATTAGGAATTAAGAACTAATTCTTATTTACAATGACGGCCTACCAAGAGGAACAGGGATGTCTAAACATTAGAAGGTGTGCTCACAAATAGCGTTATACCAATGTTATATCAGCATTATATTAGCAATAAACAGGTGTTTGGACTGGCATAGAGTGTA